>NC_140013.1:9740176-9840176 GCF_964263955.1 Coregonus lavaretus
ATGAAATAATGACTTGCTCTACCCTGATATTCCCTAATTGAATGTGTAAACATGATAAAATACTTGCTATTAGCTGCTTGTTACATGATGTGTATGCATAAGGCTCCCGGTAATTGATGCTTAATGCACATTCTGGATACAGCTTCTCGTATTATACGGTACACACTGCCAGGTAAACACGCTCATTAGCTGGATGAAGTTCTGTCTAGGGGAGCATGCCAGTGACAAGTACATTTCACAAATACATGTACCAGAACTAAAACTCCTATTTAGAGTATATAGGCCACATATTAGGTAGCAATACTGCCTTAATTCCTCTTGAATTGTAATTAAATGTCACTGGAGTATACAGTATGGTATATAATAAGACTGATATTGGAATGTTTTATGGGCCTGTGTCTGAGAGCACTCCCAACCTCACCCCCCATATCCCAGTCTCCCTGGCCATGCCAAGGGCAGCTTCACCTCAGCTGCTGCCAGGCAGGGCAGGGGAGTGCCAGGCCGGGTATAGGGATGTTTGGGACAGGAAGGCTGTACATGAGGGGGCACATGGCTTCTTCCCTCCCAGGGAGAGTTTCTCGCCTCTTCTTAGAGAGGCTCCTCTGACCCACTTCACATTGATTAGAGTCAAGTTAGATGGCAGAGATAGAGAGACAGCTTGGAATGTCAACATAAAGTCCCCAGAGTCATAGATTTCAGGCTCTACAAAGAGACACTGTTCTTGAACCTTTTCCAGGGAGATTTTTTGCCACTTTCCCGAAGTGTTAGTGTGTAGGGTGCACAATCTGGGGAGCAAGGACAGACCACTGGAAGTCAACATGCAGTAGTGCAATGGAATTGACAACAGCATTCATTCATTTGTTTGTTCATTTGACACACCAATGGTGATACTGTATAAATATGAAAACCATTTCAATTTTAAAATTTTTACATTTTAGTCATTTAGCAGACGCTCTTATCCAGAACGACTTACAGTTAGTGAGTGCATACATTTTCATACTGGCCCCCCATGGGAAACAAACCCACAACCCTGGCATTGCAAGCGCCATGCTCTACCAACTGAGCAACACGGGGCAATTCATATATTTTTAAAATCTGTCCTTGAGGTTTCTCCATCAAGCTACACCGTTAGAAAAAAAGGGTTCGAAAAGGGTTCTTTGGCTGTCCCCATAGGAGAACACTTTTGGGTTCCAGGTAAAACCCTTTTTGGTTCTTTTTGGATTCTATGTAGAACCCTCTGTGGTAATGGTTCTACCTGGAACCAAAAGGGTTCTATCTGGAACCAAAAAGGGTTATTCAAAGGGTTCTAAATAGCACTTGTAAGCAATCTTATTTGCCACCACATAATTTTTCCTGAAGTTTCTTACAGTATAATGCATTCTGCCTGCATTAAGAATGTGCCCTAAAGATAGATGTGAACCAGTAAACTTGTTGTGACTGTCACTGCAGTATTTACTGATTTAGTTTGTGTGTGTGTGTGTGTGTGTGTGTGTATGTGTCTGTGTCTGTGTGTGCGTGCGCGTGCATGTGCGTGTGTGTGTGTGTGTGTGTGTGTGTGTGTGTGTGTGTGCATGTATGTGTGTGTCTGTCTGTCTGTCTCTGTGTGTGTGTGCATGTGTGATACAGTCAGAGCTAATTTCCTGATAAACTCAGCAATCAAAAGTTGTTTTCATACATAGATCAATTCATTAACTAAACAACTTAGTTGAATCTTGAGCTATGACCATATACTTTCCTGATTAAAATGTGCTTACAATCATCTTTAAACACACAGATACATAGAAACAGACATTTACCTAGGCCTTTTACAAGAATGTCCATGAATACATAGACAATACAATCTCTGGACTCTATTTGATTAATGCATTCATTCTATAATGGGCACTGCAGCCTACATATCAGAGCAATCTAATAAGGGTTAAGAGACATGAAATGTGGGTGCAGCAGGGTGGAACGATCATATTAAGGAATTACTTAGTCTAAGGGCAAAGTAAATAGCAAGTGTTTACTGACTCCACTGTGATAAAACAAAGAAGCAGAAAAACAACAAATGCATGGACATTGTTTAATCTATACGCTTATAGGCAAATCCACTGGTAGGCTAGATGCAAGAACATAGAAAGTGGTATTTGTATGTGGTTCTGAATAAAATGACCATCTATATTCAATATTTGGCGCCTCCCGTGAAGCGATGATGACACCGGATGTCCCTTCGGTCGACTGGGCAGCTGGCTGGCAAGGACATGGTGTGGTGCGAGGGCATGATGGCGGGTGGGTGGCAGACCAAGATTACCACCGGGCAGGTGGGTCGGAAGGGCACCCCAGAGGTGCCAGCTGCAGCCAACCAGCCAGCCAGCAAGAGCCAGCAGAGTTCTCTAAGGGACGCCCTGCACAGTGGCCCAACGGTAATTAAGTGTTAGACATTCAGAGATAATCCCTGACAAATGTGTCCGGCTGGAATCATAATGAAGCCCAATGCACATTTCTTTTCTCCTCCACTGCCACACCAGCTGCTGAATATGGAAATGGGATGGTTGGGATGGTTTGAACTCCCCTTAATTTTCAATGAATTATCACTGTCCTTGATTTTCTATTCATTTATGCATAAAAGAGAAACAAGGTGTAGATGGAAGAGGCAGAACTATTTCTCAAGGTGAATATAAAACAGTGGAAATCAATTAAGTGTCATTTGTGACTGACACTCTGACAAGATGGCCACCAACCTCAACCAACCGCAGACCAAACGCCCAGAACAGAGGCACTCAAAAATCAATCTTGGTTGTTCTTGCGTCGTTGTTCAGTTATTCTAACCACATTGTTTGGTATACTAATATAATCCTGCGTGTGCCAGGGGGGCTCTATTCCAAGAGCCTTCATTTCACTAAAATGGATTGTTCAAATGTGATCTTTGAGCTGACAGCTGCTCCACGACGCCCACACACCACTGGAGCAGAAGTGTTTTGGTTTCACTGTGCATCCACACTAGTTTATTGGACAATGTTTTTCTCATCCGTCGCCGATAATGGACTCACTCTATTGGTTCATATTCATGCCTGTGTAATGTCCGGGGCCCCATCAGCGCTCATTGCGGCAGGTAGCTTAGTGGTTAAGAGTGTTGTGCCAGTAACCGAAAGGTCGCTGGTTCTAATCCCCGAGCCGACTAGGTGAAAAATCTGTCGATGTGCCCTTGAGCAAGGCACTTAACCCTAATTGCTCCTGTAAGTCGCTCTGGATAAGAGCGTCTGCTAAATGACCAATTTATTTATTTTTTATTTATATTGCAGTCTGGGGAGTGCTAAGGGGAACAGGGCAGGATGTAAAAGTGACCGTTGGGAAACAAGGCTGGCTATTATAGAGAACACAAGAAGCGGAGTGGGACCAGTAGCCATTAGCCAATGTCCATGCAGCATTAACAGCGGTAGTGTTACAACGAGTGTTGAGGATCATCATAAACATACTAGTGTTTGATTACACCCTCTGTCCCCACCATAGACAGTATGGATTCCATTCGTCAAGGTGAATTATATGGAAAAGGGGGCATCCAGGTTCATGTCTTGCATAGGGTTGGTAATCTATTTAGTGTGAAGAATAAATTAAGTTTGCAATGGAATTTTCCCACCTAGAAGTGAACATGTCGCTGCATGGAATCTCAATAAAGACATAGGAATTTATATTAATGTTTAATGGTGTGGGGGTGTTAGGCAGTGTCATTTTTATAGCCAGAGGTAGAAATAAGTGTGAGGCTATTGAGCGTTTCAATTGGATGGTGACAGTCTAATGGTGATGGTAAGAGGAGATGTTATTGCAGAGTAGGACTGTTAAATGCTTGTAATCTGGACTCAGATGACATATACATGTGAATACACATCAATGCATCAGAATATCAATTCATCTGTGAAATATCTTCAGCTTGGAAGAAGGAAGACTATTATCTAGAATAGGCAGATGTAACAAAACACTTTCAGTAGTCAAGCTTTTATGATTTGAACAACCCCCACTACACATCATACTATTTCGTCTGTCTGGGATATGTTAAATCTCTGGTTCTTTTTCCCCATTTCATTTGGGAGGATTTGGGGGTGTTTGTTTAACCGTGTTACCATTGAGTTGTTTTGTTCTTTATTTTGTTGCAATCATGAGCCTTCGTTATAAAAAAATATATTTAATACCTTTGTTCCCCAATGACTTGGTAAAGAAGCCAATGCTGAATTTTTCTCTTCATCCACCCCCCCCCCCCACACTGTTTTTGCATGAATGTTACTTCAGAGACAAGAAGAGCATCTTTGAAGGTGTTTCATCTATTGTCAGCCCATTTGTGTTTGAGATACAGAGGGATTGTTTGTGTGTGTGTGTGTGTGTGTGTTTTATAAGGAACCCATTTCAAAAACCTGCCCTCCCCCTTCTATTGTATCTCTTCCTATGTCAGTACTGCACTATACATGCATCCTTTATTACAGTTTACCTTTCCTACTCTATTAAAATCTTTACTTAGTTTTTGTGCAACTCACTGGACCCCTCTCACCTTCATTTTCATTCTGCATTTGTGAATAGAAAAGATAAATGAATGCACAAGTGATTGTCATATTTTTACCCTAAGCATAACACTCAAATCATGAATGTCAATTGGAAGAATTAGAATTAGAATTTGTGTCACACAACATCTTTACCATTTGAAGTAGGGTTGATCTATGGTAATTGTAAAAAAAAATGAGCTAATAAATCACGTTTGCATTAGCTATTTTCTGGCTGACAGTGTGTCCGCCTCAGGTAGGCTACACCCACCCACACACTCTAACACACTGTCACAGTCACTCACGCACACTGTCACACACACACACTGTCAAACGCTGTCACACACACACACAAACACACGCGCCTATACACCACTCCCCCCTCCCCTTGCACCCACTCATGTGCTGCTCAGATAGGTCCTATGCAGTCTCAGGCTCCCAGACGTTGGCGCCATCTGTTGAGCTTGATTGCCCTGCTGGTGGGAGCATCCTCTGTCTTCCATCTTCCACATGCCAGGCCTGCGAGCCTGGGAGCTCTGATAGGACACCGTCCTCACCCTCTATCCTCTCTCTCCCTCTTCCTCCTGTGACGTGTCAGTGTCATGGCAGACCGTAACGAGGTGTTAAAGCGCTAGCTCGCCATGCCAACCACGTCCCTCACAGCCAGCGCTTCTGTCAGCTCACCCTCTCTCTCTCTCACCCGCCCTCTCTCTGTTTCTCTCCCTTTCTCACACTCTCTCCACCCCCCCTCTCTCTCATGTGACACTCCCTGTCTCTAGCGTTCTGTGATTATTGGAGTAGCTGACAGATTTGCCTCATTCATGTTTTGTTTTCGTGGACAGGACGTTCTTTTCATGTCTTGTGGTTATTTTACTTCTGTAGTTTTTGTTCTGCGTGAAAGTCCCTGTATTCTCTACCACATAAACGGCACCAGGCATTATGGAAAAACCTTTTATGCAACGCAAGAATGGAAAGCACCATGTCAGATTGTCTCAGAACTCAACATAAGGTATTTGTGATAATGCAGCTGGGAGGAAGTGCTTGGTTATGAATAGCACAAAACAGGAAGACCAAACATTTCCCCCATCAGGGAGACAAAGAGTCCGCCGAGTTGTGGACAGGAGATGAAAAACCAAAGGACTTTCTGAACAGAGAGAATAGAGAGAAACAGAGAGAATGAAGAGAAAACAGAGTGCTCCGGGTAGAAATGAGATGGATAGAGAGAAACAAAAACATATCGAACATCTCCCCAGTCAGGTGAAAGAGAGACATAGATTCACTGTTTTATTTTCCTTTGACATGAGTCACTCAGGTATGGAGAAGAATTCAAAGTATTTCAATTAGTCTTTGTTTTGTTTTTATGAGCATTGATGGAATTTCCAAACAAAAGTAAGTTGCTGAATGCTCTTTTATATGGGGGGAAAAGATATCGATGTGGGATTTCTGAGTCCCTAGCAATGAAGCTGCACACACTCCAATTTCTTTTTGCATTGTTGTTCAACCAACATCTGCCCTTTTGATGTGATTTTTTCCGTAAAAACTCCACACATACGGTAGTACTTCTTTTAAGAAGGTAGTAGGCCACGTGCTACACCCACACGGACAATATGGTGTTGATTGAAAACATGGTGGCTCTGTAGCAAGCATTTGGAATCGGAAAAAAAGGTGCAAATGTCAAATATGTTGCAGAACAAAAAAAGCTTTCCACCATTTCAAATTATTTGAATAATACTAAAACTCTTATCTGCTTGTAGCCTTGAATTGCTGCTCTCAGCTCTACTTTCTCTGTTTGCCAGTATCAGTGTGGTGACCTTGTCCATTGTGCAGCAGTTACCACTATTAATGCAGTCAATTTGTTTATCTCTCTGAACCAGTATGTTCCTGACGACAAAATCTGAAATGCTTGCAGACATTTGCACATGAATACAGGTAGACTCTTCTTTAACCTCTACAGGATCGGTGTCCCGTTGTAAAGGTTGGGGTGAGGTGTGACCCAGGTGCGGTGCAGGATATACAGTAGGCAGTAGGCAGAGATGGTGAAACAAGGATCTTTACTGGTGGTCCCGAAGGCAAAATACAAAATAACGGACTTATCACGATAAAAGAACGGCGGAGCAAATAAACCTCCAAAAACCGTCTGACAGCCAAAATAATACTACCTAAGACTGAAACAAATAACGAAACAGGGAGAACACTTCTCAAGTACCTGTACATAGATCTCCGATCAGACACTGAGTAGTACTGCTGGACATAGAGAAACTAGCAGAGAAAACTGATCAAGGGAACACAGAGAAGTCAAATCAAATCAAGTCACATTTTATTTGTCACATGCACCGAATACAACAGGTGTAGACCTTACAGTGAAATGCTTACTTACAAGCCCTAAACCAACAATGCAGTTTTAAGAAAGAATACCAAAACAAATCACAAAAAAATACAATATGAAACAATACAAAATAAAAGTAACAAATAATTAAAGAGTAGCAGTAAAAATAACAATAGTGAGGCTATATACAGGGGGTACCGGTACCGAGTCAATGTGCTGGGGCACCGGTTAGTCAAGGTAATTGAGATAATATGTAAATGTAGGTAGAGTTATTAAAGTGACTATGCGTAGATAATAAACAGAGAGTAGTAGCAGTGTAAAAGAGGGGAGGGGGGGGACCTAGACTTGTCGCTCCGGTACCGCTTGCCATGCGGTAGCAGAGAGAACAGTCTATGACTAGGGTGGCTGGAGTTTTTGACAATTTTTAGGGCCTTCCTCTGATACCGCCTGGTATAGAGGTCCTGGATGGCAGGAAGCTTGGCCCCAGTGATGTACTGGGCCATACGCACTACCCTCTGTAGTGCCTTGCAGTTGGAGGCCGAGCAGTTGCCATACCAGGCAGTGATGCAACCAGTCAGGATGCTCTCGATGGTGCAGCTGTAGAACCTTTTTGAGGATCTGAGGACCCATGCCAAATCTTTTCAGTCTCCTTAGGGGAAATAGGTTTTGTCGTGCCCTCTTCACGACTGTCTTGGTGTGCTTGGACCATGATAGTTTGTTGGTGATGTGGACACTAAGGAACTTGAAGCTCTCAACCTGCTCCACTACAGCCCCGTCGATGAGAATGGGGTGTGCTCTGTCTTCTTTTTCATGTAGTCCACAATAATTTCCTTTGTCTTGATCACGTTGAGGGAGAGGTTGTTGTCCTGGCACCACACAGCCAGGTCTCTGACCTCCTCCCTATAGGCTGTCTCGTCGTTGTCGGTGATCAGGCCAACCACTATTGTGTCATCTGAGCACGCACCCCTGAGGGGCCCCCGTGTTGAGGATCAGCGTGACGGACGTGTTGTTACCTACCCTTACCACCTGGGGGCGGCCCGTCAGGAAGTCCAGGATCCAGTTGTAGAGGGAGGTGTTTAGTCCCAGGGTCCATAGCTTAGTGATAAGCTTTGAGGGCATAAATACACAGGTGAACCGATAGACACAGGTGACACCAATAGGATGATGATTTGTCCCGACTGTGAGTGAGGAGGTGCCTAAGGTTGTAGGAGGAGGACACCTAGTGGGTCGCTCCGGAACTGCGACCCCTTCCTGTAACTGCGACCCCATCCTGTAACAGTGCCCTCACAAGATCTTGCTACCATGGAAAGGTAAATACCTGTCTATTTGTGGAAAAATCACCCTGATTAACTCTTTAGTATTATCCCAGTTTACCTATTTGATTATGGTCTTGCCTATGTCTAGCGAACGTTTTTTAAAAATTATATGAGAAAACATTTTTTTATTTGGAACGGCAAGCCAGACAAAATTAAAAAGGCCTATTTACAGTTGAAGTCAGAAGTTTACATACACATAGGTTGGAGTCATTAAAACTCTTTTTTCAACCACTCCACAAATTTCTTGTTAACAAACTATAGTTTTGGCAAGTCGGTTAGGACATCTACTTTGTGCATGCCACAAGTAATTTTTCCAACAATTGTTTACAGACAGATTATTTCACTTATAATTCACTGTATCACAATTTCAGTGGGTCAGAGGTTTACATACACTAAGTTGACTGTGCCATTAAACAGCTTTGAAAATTCTAGAAAATGATATCATGGCTTTAGAAGCTTCTGATAGCCTAATTGACATAATTTGAGTCAATTGGAGGTGTACCTGTGGATGTATTTCAAGGCCTACCTTCAAAATCAGTGCCTCTTTGCTTGACATCATGGGAAAATCAAAAGAAATCAGCCAAAAACGTGTAGACCTCCACAGGTCTGGTTCATCCTTGGGAGCAATTTCCAAACGCATGAAGGTACCACGTTCATCTGTACAAACAATAGTCCGCAACTATAAACACCATGGGACCACGCAGCCGTCATACCGCTCAGGAAGGAGACGCGTTCTGTCTCCTAGAGATTAACGTACTTTGGTGTGAAAAGTGCAAATCAATCCCAGAACAACAGCAAAGGACCTTGTGATGATGCTGGAGGAAACAAAAGTATCTATATCCACAGTAAAACGAGTCCTATATCGACATAACCTGAAAGGCCGCTCAGCAAGGAAGAAGCCACTGCTCCCAAACCGCCATAAAAAAAGACAGACTACGGTTTGCAACTGCACATGGGGACAAAGATCGTACTTTTTGGAGAAATGTCCTCTGGTCTGATGAAACAAAAATATAACTGTTACGGCCATAATGACCATTGTTATGTTTGGAGGAAAAAGGGGAAGCCTTGCAAGCCGAAGAACACCATCCAAACCGTGAAGCACGGGGATGGCAGCATCATGCTGTGGGGGTGCTTTGCTGCAGGAGGGACTGGTGCACTTCACAAAATAGATGGCATCATGAGGAAGAAAACTTATGTGGATATATTGAAGCAACATCTCAAGACATCAGTCAGGAAGTTAAAGCTTTGTCACAAATGCATCTTCCAAATGGACAATGACCCCAAGCATACTTCCAAAGTTGTGGCAAAATGGCTTAAGGACAACAAAGTCAAGGTATTGGAGTGGCCATCACAAAGCCCTGACCTCAATCCTATAGAAAATGTGTGGGCAGAACTGAAAAAGTGTGTGCGAGCAAGGAGGCCTACAAACCTGATTCAGTTACACCAGCTCTGTTTGCAGGAATGGGCCAAGATTCACCCAACTTATTGTGGGAAGCTTGTGGAAGGCTACCCAAAACGTTTGACCCAAGTTAAACAATTTAAAGGCAATGCTACCAAATACTAATTGAGTGTATGTAAACTTCTGACCCACTGGGAATGTGATGAAAGAAATAAAAGCTGAAATAAATCACTCTCTACTATTATTCTGACATTTCACATTCTTAAAATAAAGTGGTGATCCTAACTGACCTAAGACAGGGAATTTTTACTAGGATTAAATGTCAGGAATTGTGAAAAACTGAGTTTAAATGTATTTGGCTAAGGTGTATGAAAACTTACGACTTCAACTGTATATAATAAATATGAATTCAAAGGACAGAAATTATGAAATATTTAAGCATTAGACCTATTACTAAAAGCTTCAGTCATACAAAAGGTATACTTAAATCCGAACTGGTTCTCTAGCAAATTAGTAAGATTGTCTGACCCTATGTTCAAGAATGGCCTTTTTCCCTTTATTCAGATTACAACCTCTCACTTTCAGTTATTTGAAAAGGAAATAATCTCCCAAATATCACTATTTCGAAAACAAGCCATAGAAAGTTGGTTGCAATTTCAATTTAATCCTCCAGAAACTACATAACAAGTAATGCAACAAATATTGTGGTTAAACTCAAATATACTAATTGATAAAAAAAAACATTATATTTTGAAAGGATGTTTAAAAAAGGTATAATTTTCGTAAATTATATCATAGGTAGGACTGGTGGAGTTATGTCGCACATGCAGCTAACAAAAACATATGGAAATGTCTGCTCTACCCAAAATTACAACCAAATAATTGCAGCATTACCGCAAAAATGGAAGAGGAAAGTGGAAGGGGGAAAAGTATGGAACTTGTCTGTCGGCCCTGCATTAAAGAACATCATTGGTTTAAAAAATTGTGATAAATAAAAAAGTATACCAGTTTCATTGAAGGACCAAATGATTGACAGCTGTCCCATGTTGATTGCAAAATAGTTTGGAAGAGATTTTTGACGTACCGATTCCATGGCATAGTGTTTATGAACTGATACGCAAAACGACGCCAGATTCAAAACTTAGAATTTTTCTATTAAAATTAATATACAAAATGATTGCTACCAATAGAATGTTATTTATGTGGGGGATACAATCTTCCCAGCTCTGCAGATTTTGCTGCGAAGAGACAGAATCATTAGATCATTTGTTTTGGTACTGTCCATTTGTAGCTTGTTTTTGGTCACAGGTCCAGGAATGGCTGAAGGATTGGAATATTTACCTGGAGCTAACCCTGCATATAGCACTACTGGGTGATCTGAAAATTCATAGTCAGTCGATCAATAATATAATAATACTTTTAGCAAAAATGTTTATTTTCAACTTACAATCTGTAGAAACAATGAGAATAGAAGGGTTCAGAACTTTTGTGAAACATCACAGTAGAGTTGAAAAATATATGGCAAATAGAAATCCAATATGGATGGTGTTAAGAGATAGATGGGAGGTGTTGAATGGAGATGAAGGATGGGACTAATAACAACTAACATCAACTAATAACAACAAGATAACTAATGTAAAGCATACTGTGTCCAGAAATAAATAAATAGGTTATAGGTAGAGAGCTTTTGTGAAAGAGCACAGTTAGAAAGATATGGCATATAGAAGCAAACCGGATGGACATCATGAACATTATCAGAGAGGTTGAGGGTAGAGGAAGTTCAGGAGTAAAAACAAACAAAATATAATTATTGTAAAATTGACTGTGTCCATAAAATGTATATAGTATGTATAAGCTGGAAGTAGAGGCCTAAGCGTTGTTGTTCACTAGTTTACTCCAATTAGTCGGAGGGGTGGCATCTTCCTGGACTCCACACAGAGGGGAAGATCCCGCGTGGAGAGCCACACCCTCTGTCCCGGGCGAAAGACCGGGGCCGGGCGACGCCTGCAGTTGGCCTGATGTTGAGACCTGACCGAGGCCCGCTGAAGCGCCATCCGTACCTGCCTCCAGGTGCAGCGACAGCGACTGATGTGGGCCTGGACCGACGGGACCGCCGCCTCCTCCTCTTGCTCGGGAAATAGGGGGGGTTTGTACCCATATTGGCACTGGAAGGGGGACAGGCCGGTGGACGAGCAGAGAAGGGTGTTGTGGGCGTACTCCGCCCACGCCAGTCGCTGACTCCACGTAGCTGTGTTGCTGGAGGCGTAGCACCTCAGCACCCCCTTCAGATCCTGGTTGACGCGCTCCATCTGCCCGTTCGACTGGGGATGGAAGCCGGAAGATAAGCTGACGGAGGCGCCGAGGCAGGTGGCGAACGCCTTCCAGAACCTGGAGGCGAACTGAGGGCCCTTATCCGACACCACATCTTGGGGAAGGCCATGGACCCAGAAAACGTGCTGCACCACCAACTTAGCTGTCTCCCAAGCCGACGGGAGTTTGAGAAGGGGAATGTAGTGGGCAGCCTTCGAGAACCGGTCCACAACGACCAGGATGACTGTGTATCCATCAGAGGGGGTAGGGCGGAAATTAAAGCCAGCAAGATGTGGGACCAGGGGCGCTTGGGGATAGGCAGGGGTCGGTGCAGTCCTGCCGTGGGCTGATGTGAGCTCTTCGTGTGCGCGCACACCCGGCAAGCAGCCATGAAGGCGCGCGTATCCCCCTAATCAGATGGCCACCTGAACCTCCTATGCAGGAACTCCAACGTCCTGGCTCCCCCTGGATGGCTGGTGAGGTCGGAAGCGTGCACCCACTGAAGCAGTCGCGAGCGCGCAGCCTTGGGTACGTACATCCTCCCAGATGGACCTCCGCCCGGATCGGGCTCCCGCCGTAGCGCTGCTCTGACCAGCCTATCAATTCCCCATGAAACTGGGGCAGCAATCAGGGCTTTGGGGACATTGGGTCCACCAGGTCCACTGCCGGGAGAGCGCGTCAGGCTTGGTGTTCTTCGACCCTGGACGGTATCAGATGGTGAACCCGGAACCTGGTGAAGAACAACGCCCACCTGGCCTGGCGCGAGTTGAGCCTCTTGGCCCCCTGAATGTAGGCTAAGTTCTTGTGGTCAGTCCATATGATGAATGGATGGGCGGCCCCCTCTAGCCAATGCCTCCATTCCCCCAGGGTGAGCTTGACCGCTAGCAGCTCACTGTTCCCCACGTCATAATTCCGCTCCGCCGGGGACAGCCGACGGGAGAAAAACGAGCAGGGTTGAGTCTTACCATCCGCGAGGAACCACTGAGACAGGATTGCTCCCACCGCAACGTCTGAAGCATCGACCTCCACAATGAACAGCAGGGATGGATCAGGATGCCCAAGGACCAGGGCCGATGTAAAGCACCGCTTAAGTGCATCAAATGCGTTACCTGCTTCTGGGGTCCAGGCGAAGGAGTGTACGCTCGTCTGGGTGAGGGCTGTCAGGGTAGCAGCTAGGGAGCTCAAATTGCGAATAAATCACCTATAAAAATTAGCGAACCCTAAAAAACGTTGTAGTTGCTTGAGGGATGAGAGCTGGGGCCAATCCAGTACCGCACTGACCTTGGCTGGGTCCATCCGTAGGTCCCCCTGGATGATGATGAACCCCAGTAAGGAGACTGGAACACACACTTCTCTGCCTTGACGTAGAGCTGGTCACGGAGAAGGCGTTGGAGGACCTGCCGAACGTGCTGCTGGTGTTCACTCATGTCCTTCGAAAATATTAGGATGTCATCCAAATACACGAAGACGCTGTAGTCGAGGAGGTCCCGAAGCACGTCATTGACCAACGCCTGGAACACTGCAGGTGCGTTGGATAGACCGAATGGCATGACTCGGTACTCGTAATGCCCACTGGGTGTGTTAAATGCCGTCTTCCAATCGTCCCCTTCCCGAATCCTCACCAGGTTGTAGGCATTACGTAAATCCAGCTTGGTGAAGACCTGGGCTTCCTACAACGACTCGAATGCCTTCATCATCAGGGGGAGTGGGTAGCGGTTCTTAACCGTGATGTCGTTGAGCGCCCGGTAATCAATGCACTGCCTCTGCCCACCATCCTTTTTCCCCACGAAGAAGAAGCCCGCGCCCGCGGGGGAGGTAGAGGGACTGATCTGACCCTCGACGAGTGCATCGTCGATATGCTCCCTCATGGCCAGCGTCTCCTTCCGTCACAAGGAAAACAATAGCCCTCGTGTGGGCATGGCGCCTGGCAGGAGTTCGATAGCGCAGTCATAAGGCCTGTGAGGAGGTAGGCCCTTGGCACGCCTCTTATTAAACACCTCCCCCAGATCCCAATACTCTCGGGGAACATCTGCCAGGTGTGGGCCGGTGACGGAGTCTGTAGCCACCATTCTCCCGATGGCAACTGCCGCTAGGGCGGTAGGCTGTTCGGAGTGCGGGACCTGGGGAAGAGGTGAGGACTGGTAGGTGGTCTGGGATGGTAGTTTGGGCTGATGGGTGGTCGGCGGAGACCGGAACAGGACGGGGGTGGAGCCTCCCTCCAGGATGAGCCGCCCCGTGGACCAGTCTATCCGGGGTTTGTGATCGACCAGCCAGGGGTGCCGGAGGACGAGGGGACACTCCGGAGAGTCCACAATGAAAAACTGGATATCCTCCCATAGCCCCCATGCCACCCGGACACGCAGGTGATGAAGCCTGACCCCAACGGCCGGCCGTCCAGGCCCATGACCGGAACCGACTCAGAGAGGGAGAGTAACGGAATGCTCCACCCTTGGGCCAGCCCCGCATCCATCAGGTTTCCCGTGGCTGAACTCTGACGGCTGAACCCTGACATGGAGAAAAGTCTGGGTGTCTCTGGAGTTGGGGTTTCGGTTCCGGCTCGCTAGCACCCCTCCCGATACTAGCGAGCCCTCCTGTTTCCCGGCTTCTCCGGGCATGAGTTGCAGTGTTGACCTGCGTGGTCGCGGTATAGGCAACGTCCCTGGCGCAGACGCCTCTGCCTCTCCATCCTGGAGAAGCGCACCACCCCCAGCTGCATAGCCTCCTCCTGAGGCGTCTCCTCTCTGAATCAGCAGAAAGCCTCCGGGTTGATAGGGGGACTCGGAGGCGCGCCTTGCGTCATCCCTCTCTCATGCACCCTCTCACGACGCCAATTGTCTACCCGCACTGAGAGTTTGACGAGGCCATCTAGTCGCTCAGTCAGCTCCCTGAAGGAGAGTTCATCCTTCATCCCCTCCGTAAAGGACAACCAGGGTGGCCTCCTCCCATCCTGCCTCTCGAGCCCGGGTCTGGAACTCCACGGAGTAGTCTGCCACCGAACAGTCACCCTGCCTACAGGCCGTGAGCCGCCTCCTGGCCTCGTGCCCCGACCCCACCCGAGAGGTGTCGAACACCTTGTGTAGCTCCTGGGTGAATTGGTAGGAGTCTCCCACTCCGCGGTAGCCCAGGTAATGGCCGGACCCTTCAACAGAGTGATGATGTAGGTCACCCGGCCCTGCTCTGTCGTTTAAGGAGGAGGGTTGTAGGCTGAATACCAGGGAACACTGGGTGAGGAATTCCCTGCAGCACTCTGGACGTCCATCATACCTCTCCGGAGGTGGTAGGCGGGGTTCCCGCTATGTCGCAGGCGAGACTGGATACGCCACTGCCACGGCTTCCGCTCCGCCGGCTGCTGAGGCTGGCCGGATGTCCACCCGGCTCTGCACGGCGATCGTCAGCTGGCGGAGATTCTCGGTGATCTGCTGCTGGCTGCGGTCGTGTTGGTTCAGCATAGCTCCCTGTGTTGCCAATGTGCTCTGATACTGTGCTGCCTCCGCTGGGTCCATATTGGCTCCGTTTTCTGTAAGGGTTGGGGTGAGGTGTGACCCAGGTGCGGTGCAGGATATACAGTAGGCAGTAGGCAGAGATGGTGAAACAAGGATCTTTACTGGTGGTCCCGGAGGCAAAATACAAAATAACGGACTTATCACAATAAAAGAACGGCGGAGCAAATAAACCTCCAAAAACCGACTGACAGCCAAAATACGAAATACTACCTAAGACTGAAACAAATACCGAAATAGGGAGAACACTATTCAAGTACCTGTACATAGATCTCCGATCAGACACTGAGTAGTACTGCTGGACATAGAGAAACTAGCAGAGAATACTGAGCAAGGGAACAGACTGTGAGTGAGGAGGTGCCTAAGGTTGTTGGAGGATGACACTTAGTGGGTCGCTCCGGAACTGCGACCCCCTCCTGTAATACCCGTATACAGGATGGTTGAGCTAACGTGCGCTAATGTGATTAGCATGACTGTTGTAAGTAACAGCAAACTTTCCAGGACATAGACATGTCTTATATGGGCAGAAAGCTTAAATTCTTGTTAATCTAACTGCACTGTTCAATTTACAGTAGCTATTACAGTGAAAATACCATTTTTATATTAAAATGTAGTTTGAACCCTTGCTGTCTCTGGCTCCACACCCACCCCGCCCGGCCATCTAGCTGTGTGGAAGTTAGTGTATAAGCTAATGATCCATCATGTATGACATTCCTGGGAGTGTGTAAACTTACATTTCGTATTACCATATCATTTTTGTATGTTCTCTATAGTCATGTACTTGAAAATGTATCAATTGACCAATTCGGCACATTTGGGCAGACTTGATACAAAATAGTCCAGTATTGCAATACTTCACAGGATCAATCTGAAACTTTGCACACACACACACAATCTAAATTGCGCCTAAACTGCAATATTATATTGTGGCCATTCTCTTGCCTTTCAAAGATCATGAAAAAAAAAAAGATATTGAAAACGCATGTTTTTTTGTTTGTATTATCTTTTACCAGATCTAATGTAAAATGTCTCCTACATTAATTTCACATTTGCACAAACTTCAAAGTGTTTCCTTTCAAATGGTATCAAGAATATGCATATCCATGCTTCAAGTCCTGAGCTACAGGCAGTTAGATTTGGGTATGTCATTTTAGGCGAAAATTGAAAAAAGGGTCCGATCCTTAAGAGGTTAACCTCTAAAAGTCTAAGCCGTTGGAGTGAGGGGTGTTCTACTAAGCTAACATATGGAATTGTTTTAAGATGGTCATACCATGGATCATTTAGCTATTTGATTTAACATTTTAGGACCCATTTAGGTATATAGAAAAAAATATTTACAAATTATTTGATAAAATATTGAATTTGGCTTTAACTACTATACCCCATAGAAACTCATTGAAAAAGACAGTAAAACAATTAATCATAAGGAATAAGGTTTTGAAGTGTCTGTCCTATATCTAGGAGATATAAGAAAGTTCCGGAAATATTTTAGTTTTTCTTCGACATACAGTATATTTAACCCCTTATTTTTGTTGCCACAAAACTACCTCCATATAGTACCTGCATTCATTGGTATGGGTTACAGTGGCTTGCGAAAGTATTCACCCCCCCTTGGCATTTTTCCTATTTTGTTGCCTTACAACCTAGAATTAGAATGGATTATTTGGGGGGTTTGTAACATTTGATTGACACAACATGCCTACCAGTGGCGGTTCTAGACACATTTTACTAGGGGGGCCAAGGAGGGGCCAGTGTTTAATCAGGGGGGCACACATAAAAAAACTGGCAACACATGATATTCAAAGATTATAAACTTTATTTTACTTTAAAATCATATGACATTTATTATAACACGTATTTTGTACAAGAGTGCAGATGCAAGAGAGATAGTGCCATAAAAATGAAAAAATAAATAAATAAAAACATTTTTAAAAGTACAGGGTACAAATACAGGGTTCATATTCAATGTGAACAAAACTCCAGGATACAACAAAGGGTACAACAATGTGCCATTTCCTATTTATGGAAGCCCCACTACTGTGGACAGTTGATTCCACATTTTGTTTTAAGAAAGAAAACTTTCTGAGTGATTTATAAACAAAACACACTACCCTGTATCCATTTAGGTAAAATAAACCAAATCAGAAAAGAAATTCAATTCAAAGAGGCTTTACTAGCATGACCATATTGACATACAGTATTGCTAAAGCACATAAACAGGGAAACGTGTTACACATTAACATCCAGTAGTCCAATAGGATGCAGACAATAAACATTAAGTTAACATTCATTTAAAAGCAACAATCATGTCAACACAATGTAGCAATATGAACAACACTGATGGATATCAGCAACAACATGAAAACAAGAATATTACAGGTGTCTGTGTGTGTGTGTGTGTGTGTGTCTGTGTCTTTGTGTACTTCACTGTCAGTTGATGAGCAGGTGTACAAAAAAAGGCTTTACAACATATATGGGCAAGTCCATTTAGGACAGCACATTTCCACCATAGTTCACATTAGGAAAAAATGACAGCATGAATGCTCACTAAACAAACATATACTACATATACCTTTTTATACACATTTTTTTTCAGTAATTTTTTAAGAGTGAAAGGGAAGTAAGCAATCGCTCATCATAGGATCATACATATTTCAGTTACAATATTAGTTACAATATTAGTGTTAGTTAGATCATCATGTCAAAGCTGGACCTGCAAAGTCTGAACGACACAAGTGTGCAATGATTGGAGTGATTTTGTTTCTTTTTTTTCTTGCTTTGCTTGTTTTCAAAAGGAAAAATCATAGTTGGTAAAAAATAAAATAAACTTTCGTTGAAAGGTATCACACTGTATAATTTACAAATATCTAAAGAGGTTTAGTGGATGCCATAAAACATCTGTGGAGCTTGAAGATTTGTAGTACATAGATGTTTGGCAGAGATAATTCAAAAGAATAAAATCATAAACTCTATCTATCTATCTATCGAGAGAGAGAGAGAGAGAGAGAGAGAGAGAGAGAGAGAGAGAGAGAGAAGTGTTTCCTTAGAGCAGTACATGCAGCAATCACTTAATGGAGTGATGTCATAATGGGCCACAAAACTTTGGGGATGTGGATGGAAAGTTACAGGCAGGAGAGGGGAACCAACAGAAGCAGGTCTTGAGACATGAGTTTGCCCCTTTTTGAAAACCTCTTGAGAGAGGATTGGTGGGATATATATACATACATACAAACATACATACACTCTAGTAGTGTGTGGAACTACTGGTACTGTGAGGAAAAAAAGATAGATGATGTAAAATGAAAAATAAAACAAGCTTCAGCTTCTTAAGACACGGTGGGTTCATCTAAGTAGACACATGTAACTTCATGTGGACACCAGACTGTCTTTGTCTACACATCTAACTTCATATGGACCCCAGACCGTCTCTGTTTACACATGTAACTTCATATGGACACCAGACTCTTTGTCTACACATGTAACTTCATATGGGCACCAGACTGTCTCTGTCTACACATGTAACTTCATATGGACACCAGACTGTCTTTGTTTACACATTTAACTTCATATGGGCACCAGACTGTCTCTGTCTACACATGTAACTTCATATGGACACCAGACTGTCTTTGTTTACACATTTAACTTCATATGGGCACCAGACTGTCTCTGTCTACACATGTAACTTCATATGGACACCAGACTGTCTCTGTCTACACATGTAACTTCATATGGACACCAGACTCTTTGTCTACACACGTAACTTCATGTGGACACCAGACTAACTCCATTCATTTTACCGGTGGTATTGAGAACAGATAAACCCACCATCTCTTAAGAAGCTCAAGCTTGTTGTTTTATTGTTCATTATATCTCTTTTTCCTCACAGCGGCACTCATACGCTACTAGCGTATATATCATATAGATACACTACAGCAACAGGATACGGCGGTTGTGCTGTCTGGCAAAACGGTCCACAAATACATCAAGATCCAGAGCCTTGGCCCTTCTGGACTCTATGCTCAGGACACCAAGATCACTGAGTCTCTCATCACTAGTGGTGGACCGCAGGAAGGTTTTTTATCAGTTTCAGTGTGGAGAAACTGCGTTCGCAAGAGGCTGAGCTTACAGGAAGGGTTACAGCAATCTTGCACAGTCTAAAGAGCTCAAAGAAAACTTCCCTGTATGGCTCAATAAAACAAACCAGCTCAACTGTACTGCATGGCTTTTTGACTTCACCACTCTGTATTTTTCTGTCCAAAACTCTCTTAAATTGATGGAGCTCATGCCCTAAATCATCAATGTCTGCATTATACAAACGGCCAAATGAAAAAACATTGCTCTCCTTTAAAAAGGTATCACTCTGGGGACTGAGAGACTGTATGCTTCTCATGAGCTCACAGTTTGTATTGGAGAAACGTCTGTTCAACTCATTGAGCATGCTGTCAATTACAGGATAGAAAAATGATGTGAGAAACATATCTTTGTCACGTTCTACCTCCCTCTGACCAACAGTGCTTAGCGTGCAGTAGCCACTGAGTCTAGAGCTCAGCATTTTCTGACGTTTCGCCACTGACCTTGTTGCAGAATCACACTGCTCACAAATATTCAATGCTTCATCCCACAACTCATCAAAGAAAGACTCCTGCCTGTGGTCTTTCAATGTCAGGACTAAAGCATTTACTAAGTCAACAGCACTTGACAGATCAACAGTTTGTGACTGTAACATGTCAGACAATAGCTTTGTCTCCCCAAACAACTTACGCAGAGTAACAAGATGCACAACAAATTCTAGGTCAATTTGAGCAAGAAGACCTCGGGCCTCAACAGTTCTTTCACCATGACGTTCTTGAGCAATCTCTTGCAGTAGTCGTTTAAGGGCAGGTAGAGTGTCCATGATATTACGTAGGGCTAGAAATCGGCATGACCAACGTGTGTCGCTTAAACGTTGCAGCTCTCTGGTTCTGCCATACATTTCTCTTTGGAGAGACAGCCATTTTGGGTGCACATATGAGGAAGAAGTAAACATATAAAGACTCTGTAACAAAGAAAAAAACTCCTCCGTTTCTGGGACACTTTTGACTACATCAACTAACACTAAATTCAGACAATGAGCACTACAATGGACGTAGAAGGCAAATTTAGCCTGTTCTTTGATCCTTGCCTGAACCCCTGAATGCTTACCGCTCATAATGGCAGCGCCATCGTACGCTTGGCCTACGAGGTTATTTTTGTAGTCCAGGCCATAACGTTCCAGTAAGTGTACTATTTTTCCAGTAAGCCCTGCTGCATCTAACCTCTCTGCAGATTCAAAATGGAGAAAACTCTCCTTAATGGCCCCATTGTAATAGTACCTGAGTGTGAAGGACATCTGTTCTTTTTTTGAAATATCCTTTGTTTCATCTGCCATGACGCTAAAAACCTCACTTTTCTTCACTTCTTCTATGATTTCAGACCGAACCATTTCTGCCAAACAACCCAAAACCTCATTCTGGATGATCTTGCTTGTGTACTTTGCATTGTGAATGGAAGTTAATCTTCTCTTAACAAGTTGGTCGTGGTTAGCAACTGTGTTAAGAATTTCCCTAAAGTTTCCTTTGTTAGTGGACCCTTCAGATTCATCATGTCCTCTTTGTGCTATGTTTTGTGTAGCTGTAAGCAACAGCACTTCCCCAACTGTTTTAATGTATGCCTGATTTTCTTGTACTTGTTTAGTGTGTTCTTTGTCAAGGAGATCTGTTAGTGTTGCGTCAGTTCTAACAGCTCTTTGATAATCCCTCCATGCGATCATTGCACACTTGTGTCGTTCAGACTTTGCATGTAGTGAAAACCCTGCATTTCTCATAGTTGCCTTTTTCCAGTTTGTAAAACCAGGTGTTGAAACAAAAACGGTGTCTGGGGCATTTGGTGTGCTAAAATGTCTACATGCATAGCAACATGTAGAGTCCGTCATTACAGAATACTCAAGCCATGGATGAGTAGTGTACCAGTTTGGTCTGAAGCTTCGTCTTCTGTCCCCCATCAGTGTGGTTGGGAATATCTTCAAGTTCGGCTGTACTGGTACGTCATACTTAGACTTGCTGATATCTGAAGAAGATGGACAGTAAACATAGGGCACAACTACAACATTTATTTACTGTATATCTGCATGTATTTCAAAATGTAGGCAAAGTATTTACTTAAAAAAAAAAACAGAGCCATATTGACACAAAAAAGAATTAACAGCAGAAAGCAGCATTTTAAGGACACCCAGCAGGCCTACCATTACATTGTAATTGCATTGCTTTGCAAATAGTAAGAACCTTCCTCATCACAAACCTGATGGTGCAGTACTTGATCCACATGGATCCACTTGCTGTCCCTCTGGCTGTTCATCTCTCTGTCCCTGTATGCTTTCTTCTTCATGCTTCTCACCCTCTTCTTCATTCTCCTCGCCCTCTTCTTCATTCTCCTCACCCTCTTCTTCATCCTCCTCACCCTCTTCTTCATCCTCCTCACCCTCTGGAATTTCCCTCTCTTTGTCAGACCCCTCACTTTCATCACATGCTGGCTCTCCCTCTTCCTCAACTTTCTCAAAACCTCGATTTGTTTCTCTCACTTTTTTGTTTGCTGGGGCAAAAAATGACTTTATGTCCCTTCCTCGTTTCATGATAACTATTAGAAGAAGAAAAAACGTAGGGGCATGCATTACATTTTGTTACCTAACCATCCCTCCCTACTTAACACTGGCAGATAACCTGTTGATTACTTTACTAAAAATGTATTTGTTATCGCGATGCAACAGCCAAGACGGATGAAGTTACGTGGTTAACATCACAACATTGTGTAGACCTAGCAAGGATAGCCTACTAACATTTGGATATTTGCTTCTGCTTCGATGAGTTTGCTTAGATATGATTACATTTCTAAACAAATCGAGACCAGACATTTAAAAACTTGATTTGATTTATGTGTGAGGAACAAAAGGAACATGTAGGCTATGTGCAAGAACAACAAGTCACTTATGATATTAAATCGTTTTTCTTACCTTCGACTCCTGCAAATCGTAGCTCCTCTCGCAAATAGTAGTTGCTGAGCTCTCATTCACCGAAGCAGCACCACACGTGGCAGGCAGGCAGATGGCAGGATACAGTTTTTGGGTGCGCCACTCTAATTTACCCGTGTAGAACGTTGCCGTGTAGAGCGTTGCATTAGTTCCGCTTTTGGCGCTCGCGTGTAAAATAGTTATAAATTCATAATTTTTTATTTGGTCAGCACGGGGGGGCCACAGGGGTGGCCAGGGACATTTCCAGGGAGGCACGGGCCTCCCCCGGCCTCCGTGTAAAACCGCCACTGATGCCTACCTACCACTTTGAAGATGCAAAACATTTGTTATTGTGAAGCAAACAAGAAATAAGACAAAAAAACTGGAAACTTGAGCGTGCACAACTATTCACCCCACCAAAGTCAATACTTTGTAGAGCCAACTTTTGCAGCAATTACAGCTGCAAGTCTCTTGGGGTATGTCTCTATAAGCTTGGCACATCTAGCCACTGGGATTTTTGGCAAATCTGCTCCAGCTCCTTGAAGTTGGATGGGTTCTGCTGGTGTACTGCAATCTTTAAGTCATACCACAGATTCTCAATTGGATTGAGGTCTGGGCTTTGATTAGGCCATTCCAAGACATTTAAATGTTTCCCCTTAAAC
The DNA here is from genome assembly GCF_964263955.1 of Coregonus lavaretus. Classification (NCBI taxonomy): domain Eukaryota; kingdom Metazoa; phylum Chordata; class Actinopteri; order Salmoniformes; family Salmonidae; genus Coregonus; species Coregonus lavaretus. Next base: position 9,763,222 of record NC_140013.1, read on the forward strand.
CACTCAAGTGTTGCTTTAGCAGTATGCTTAGGGTCATTGTCCTGCTAGAAGGTGAAGCTCCATCCCAGTCTCAAATCTCTGGAAGGCTGAAACAGGTTTCCCTCATAAATGTCCCTGTATTTAGCGCCATCCATCATTCCTTCAATTCTGACCAGTTTCCCAGTCCCTGCCGATGGTGTTCTCGGATGATGAGAAGTGTTGGGTTTACGCCAGACATAGTGTTTTCCTTGAGTACCTTCTTCCATATGTTTGGGGAGTCTCCCACATGCCTTTTGGTGAACACCAAACGTGTTTGCTTATTTTTGTCTTGAAGCAATAGCTTTTTTTCTGGCCAGTCTTCCGTAAAGCCCAGCTCTGTGGAGTGTATGGCTTAAAGTGTTCCTATGGACAGATGCTCCAATCTCCGCTGTGGAGCTTTGCAGCTCCTTCAGGGTTATCTTTGCTCTCTTTGTTTCCTCTCTGATTAATGCCCTCCTTGCCTGGTCTGTGAGTTTTGGTGGGCAGCCCTCTCTTGGCAGGTTTGTTGTGGTACCATATTCTTTCTATTTTTTTATAATGGATTTAATGGTGCTCCGTGGAATGTTCAAAGTTTCTGATATTTTTTTTATAACCCAACCCTGATCTGTACAACTTTGTCCCTGTCCTGTTTGGAGAGCTCCTTGGTCTTCATGGTGGCGCTTGCTTGGTGGTGCCCCTTGCTTAGTGGTGTTGCAGACTCTGGAGCCTTTCAGAACAGGTGTATATATATACTCAGATCATGTGACAGATCATGTGACACTTAGATTGCACACAGGTGGACTTTATTTAACTAATTATGTGACTTCTGAAGGTAATTGGTTGCACCAGATCTTACTTAGGGGCTTCATAGCCATAGGTAATGGGAGCTGCGACCTTGCCAAAGCATCGGAAAAACCTCTGATAGTAGTTGGCAAAGCCAAGGAAGCGCTGCACCTCCTTAACTGTGGTTGGAGTCGGCCAATTACGCACGGCTGAAATGCGATCTCCCTCCATCTCCACACCTGAGGTGGAAATGTGGTATCCAAGGAAGGAGACGGACTGCTGGAAAAAACATACACTTCTCTGCCTTAGCATAAAGGTAATTTTCCAACAGTCGGGCCAGCACCTTGCGAACCAGGGCGTGCGTAGCAGAATACACCAGGATGTCATCGATGAAGACCACTACACCGCGACCAAGCATGTCCCAAAATGCCTTGTTCACAAAGGACTGGAAAACTGAGGGAGCATTCATCAAACCATAGGGCATCACCAGGTATTCATAATGCCCCGTGGTTGTGCTGAATGATGTCTTCCACTCATCTCCCTCTCGGATACGCACCAGGTTGTACGCACTCCTGAGATCTAATTTGGTGAAGAAGCGCGCCCCATGCATTGATTCAATCACTGAAGGAATGAGGGGGAGAGGATAACTAAATCTTATCGTCTCCCTGTTCAGTGGTCATTAATCAATGCACAGGCGCAGACCTCCATCCTTCTTCTTCACAAAGAAGAAACTTGAGGAGGCGGGTGAAGTGGAGGGACGTATATACCCCTGGCGCAGGGACTCAGTGACATAAGTTTCCATAGCCACCGTTTCAGCCTGTGACAGGGGGTATATATGACTCCTGGGAAGTACAGCATCTACCCGGAGGTTTATCGCGCAATCCCCCGCCCGATGAGGTGGTATTTTAGTCGCCTGCGTTTTAGAGAACTCTTGCGCCAGATCGAGGTATTCAGGGGGAATGCGCACGGTGGAGGTACTGTCTGGACACCTAGACACCGACCCTGACACTCTCGCAACCACCCCGTGAGAACCATCTGCGGCCATGCAAAAGTGGGGTTGTGGAGTGCTAGCCAAGGGATACCTAATACCACAGGGAAAGCAGGAGACTCAATAATGGAAAAAGTAACCTGCTCACGATGAGTCTCCTGGGTAACCATGGTGACTGGTGCAGTAACTTCCTTAACCAACCCGGACCCTAATGGTCGACTATCAAGTGCTCTGATGGGGCGTGGAAAAGATAGGGGAATCAATGGAATGCCTATACGGTGTGTGAATGCCCTGTCCATAAAGTTCCCAGCTGCGCCTGAATCGACTAGCGCCTTACACTTGGGAACTACCATGTGCTCAGGAAAGGAGATGTGTATTTTACAGTGCGCAGCAGAGAGCTATGAATGAGTGAGGGTGTTCGATACCTCAGGTGATGCGAGAGTGCCCTGCCTGCCACCTCCCGGCCCAAAATAACATTGACTACGACGTGTGGGGTATTGTCCTGCGCAGTCCTCGTCCCCTGCCTCAGGTGGACCAGCCGCTCGCCCGCCTCTTGACCCTCGGGAGGGTGATCGAAGACCGCCCGGAAGAGGCGAGCGAACTTCCTGTAGTTCTTCAACGCGGCTCCTCCTTCGTTCCACACCGCATTGGCCCACTCCAGGGCTTTCCCCGAGAGACAGGAGACGAGGGCAGACACCTTCTCCAGCTCGGATGGAACCGGTCGGATGCTGGAGAAGTACAGCTCCAGTTGGAGAAGGAATCCTTGGCACAGCGCCGCTGTCCCGTCAAACTCCCCTGGTCGAGATACCTGGATCCCTCCGGTGCTGGGGTGTAGGTGGCGGGATCCGGTTGGCCAGCTGGTCTCGACGGATCGGACTCTCTCCTCTCCAGGCGTTGGACGACCTGAAGAAGCCGACCCTGGCTAGCATAGTTGAATGCTCCTGGACCCGTTCCACGACTCCAGGCATGTGCGTCTCTTCCACTGACTCCATAGCGGGTGGGTGATTCTGTGATGAGGTGGTGATGAAGGAGTCAGGCGCAGGAGCGTAAATCACAGAATAACAGGCTTTAATCCGCAAAATACAGATTTACGCAGAAATGCGTCAAACACACTCCAGGGCACAAAACAGGCGCACTGGAAAATACAAGGCACACGGGAAAAATACTCCCGTCGATACACAATACACAAGCTCCACGAGCTTCACTAACCTCCACAAACAAACAATCACCCACACAGACAAGGAAGCAGGGGGACCACTTATACCATGACTAATGAGGAAATAAGGACCAGGTGTGTGTGATAAGAAGACAAGACAAATGGAGTGATGATAAATGGATCGGCAGTAACTAGTAAGCCGGTGACGTCGAACGCCGAAACCTGCCCAAACAAGGAGGGGAGGCAGCCTCGGCGGAAGTCGTGACAATTAAGATTAATTAAGGACACCAAGTCTTAGCTGACATGTCAATATGAATAGTTATATTATTGGGCATACCCTAAAACCTAAATTTCTCAAGCTGGAACCAGTGGCATAACCATCACATTTCTGTGCACATATTCCATCATATATAACATTATCTTATACATATTTCTTTTTGGCCCTAGCAACATCTCCACTGAGAGTTAGCCACCCAGGACATCTATCACTTTTCACTCTTTTCCTCTTGTTCTTTTCTCTTTTCAAATGGTTTCCAAGGCAATCTGTGAGTGAGGCTTTCACAGCAGCTGCGTCCATCTGTTTAAACACTCTGTGAAGCAGGCTAGGATTAGCCCTCCCAATCCCTACCGTGCTGTCCCCACTGAGGCAGGGCTGCTCAGACAGACACTGTCCATGTCACCATCAAGCCAACCTCCCTCTTCTCTTCTTGGGCTGTGTCACAACGACATCAGTCTAACCTTCATGACTGCCCCTCAGGCAATGTTCCATAAAACTTGAAACTCTACAATACCATTATGTTCCAACAACATCCCTCTGAGCTTTCCCTCTAGCTATCTCAATCTATCTCTAGTGTGGTTTTGTCCTAAAGGCAGAGTGTGTTTCCTTCCACCCACTGAACTGTGTGTGTGTGGGTGGGTGTGGGAATGTGTGTGTGTATGTGTGTGTTTGTATGTATTTGTGTGTGTGTGTGTGTGTGTGTGTGTGTGTGCGTGTGCATGTGCGTGTGCGTCCGTGTGTATCCATGCATGCGTGCGTCAGTGAGGTCTACCCCCTTTCACAAGTCCAAATACATCACATGGCTCCCTCTCAAACGCCTATGTTAAAATAATAATGTCCAATCATGTTGTTACACAATACACATTCAATGCATAATTGTTATATAATTACTACTTGTCTCCAAGCAGATGGCTCTATTCACTGTAGATTATACTATATAATGCTCACAGTGGGTTTTTTATTTTATTATAAATATCAAAAACTGTTGAGGGCCTGCTTAATGCATCTGCAGAATGTCTTGCAATGGTGATTATAATCAGTCGATGAGAAGGGGCTCCTCTCTAGTCTATAATTTCTCAATTTAAAGCCTCACTTTCAGCCATGAAAAAGGGCTGTGTGCTATGTACAAGCTTCAGCATCGAAGAAAAAGCTATCAATTTCCGACTGAAAAAGGAGACATAAGAGCTGTAGAAACTCCACTAAAAGAGTTGTTTCCTCTACTCTCTGGTAAAATACATGACCACTCTCCAAAGATCACAGAGCCAAGATGAACACTAAGAAAGAATTGATCCAGCTCAATTATGGCATTTTTCACAGACACGCTCAGGGAAACATCTGCACAAGCAGGAATTAGATTAGGTGATAAGAGGAAGATGTTTTCAGCATTCTGCTGGCAGGTGGCGTAATATTGGCAGATTTCTCCCAATGCGTTAATACCTTTCACAGTTCCACACTGCCCATTGGCCAATAACAACCTTTGAGTCTCTCTCTCTCTCTCTCTCTCTCTCTCTCTCTCTCTCTCTCTCTCTCTCTCTCTCTCTCTCTCTCTCTCTCTCTCTCTCTCTCTCTCTCTCTCTCTCTCTCTCTCTCTCTCTCTCTCTCTCTCTCTCTCTCTCTCTCTCTCTCTCTCTCTCTCTCTCTCTCTCTCTCTCTCTCTCTCTCTCTTCTCTCTCTTTATCTTCATAGGGACAGTCTGGAGGGATTTAATTTGAGTCTTGGTAGATTCAACCTCCAGTACCTGCTGACTGGATGGAGGAAGAGGTACGTGAAGTGTTGGGAGAGGAGCTTGTTACCTTGTGTGCTACTTTGCCCCTTAGAGCCACCATAGTCCTGGCCAAATGTGCTGTTCCTTTTCCTGGAATCTGAGATCACTGAAGGATCTCCAATCTGAGCCTCAACAAAGACTATTGTTCTACTTCGAGCAAAATAACCTTTTTTATTTAATTCCATTGTCCTCCAAGTATTGCTGAATCTCCTCTCTCCTTCAGTTTGCTCCTCAATTCATGTACCTTGGTTGGAAAGCGAGGTAGCAGCAGTGATCCCTTCCCTAAAGACTATTGATCAACCCATGTGTTGCATCGCCCACAGCTCTCAAGTCCACTGTAGACTTGTAGCCACACTGAGGAGTAGGGACCATGGGATTTCTATTCTTTGTTTGAGGAAAAAGGGTGAGATGTGGTCCTGTGGGTAATTAATTATTGCGTGTAGGAAGTGATTTATTTCATGATTACTTTTATTGATTAGGTGTTGAGCAAAATGTTGAATCAATATATACTGAACAAAAATATAAACACAACATGTAAAGTGTTGGTCCCATGTTTCATGAGCTGAAATAAAATATGCACAAAAAGCTTATCTCTCAAATTCTGTGCACACCTTTTTTTACATCCCTGTTAGTGAGCATTTCTCATTTGCCAAGATAATCCATCCACCTGACAGGTGTGGCATATCAAGAAGCTGATTAAACAGCATGATCAGTACACAGGTGCACCTTGTGCTGGGACAATAAAATACCACTCTAAAATATGCAGTTTTATTTTTGTTCAGCATAGATTCATCATTAGAAATCACAACTCTTTAGCCGTTAAGTTGTTGGGTTTTGGTATAGAATGCAAATGTATCATATGGTAGGGTTTACCATTTTAATCTACAATCAAGTTGAATATAACATCTGTTCGTCTACAAGTGCACATATACAAATAGAGCACATAACTATGTCTAGACAGTCAGTTTTAAACCTACTGTTCCACCATCTAGGTTTGTAGTTTGATCAAAATGACATGGAAGGAGGATAGCTAGACTCCAGAGCATTCTGTCTCTCAAGGCATTGTAGCCCACTTTGTGAAGAATAATATATCCCGATGATTTACAACCTCAGACAAACTTGGCACATCAATACAGATTCATCTTTCACCAACTGGTCCAGAAATCACATGGTTTTGACATGGCCACCGGCTTTATTGACCACAGATCATGTTGAATCAAGAAAACCCTTGATTGATGCTCAAATGGCTCTTTTGAAGTGAGCAGTGACAGCAACCACTATATATTTGTTCCTGGTCCTTGTTCTTGCCCGCTTCAAAGGGAGTAAACATCAATGTGTGGCATACTGGAACAATGTGAAACAGAATGCTATCAAATCAAAGGGACTGACATTCTTGTCTTGAGGAGTTACATATAATGATCTCCTGTCGCCAGTAAATCTCTCCTTCAGTCTGAAATTGAGGCAGGTTCATTCCGAGGTGAATCTCATTATAATCACATTGACACCCTGCTGGGGGGGGGTGTAGCAATGTTGATATTTTCCCATGTGAATTGTTTGTTGTATAAGGACACATTTGGCAAGCCATGGTTTGACAATTCAAATGCAATAGGTGAATTAGATTATAGTCTTTGTATTGATTTTTAGCTCTTGAGTATGGAGGCTCTGAGTCTTCGGGGTGTAAGTCCTGCAGGGATTTAGACTCAAATTGAATCAGGGGCCAACTCATTCAACTGGGATATTGGCTGGATTGACTGAAGTCTGATTCTTTTGAGGAACTTAAGTAACCTTAATAGAATAAGTACTTAAGAAGCCAGCTACCCTTAAAGAACTTGACTGGCCGTCACTGCTCTCTGACAATGATATGGCTAATGTCTGCTCTTCAGTGTGAGTGTCCTATCATAGCTGTGAATGAAAAAGGGAATGAGACATTAGTGATCCAGTCAGTGCTATCACACAGTAGAGATTATCAAGAGGAAACCTTTAATGTCTCACAGCATATAGTGAGAAAACTGCCATGTCGGACACAATAGAATTCAATAGAAAAAACTCAAAACTGCAAGGGAACTCACCTGTCACTGAGTTCATCACACCAATTGTTTCTGTCAGCTAAGGGCCAATTGGACAATTAGTGAGTTATTGGAATGGTATATTAGCCAGTTGGATCAAATTAAAGGCTCCACGCAGGATGGTTTTTGCCGTTTAGAAATCAAATTATTTTGAGTTTTTAGATGTAACAAAACAATCTATTTTTTATTGAGTCAAGGAGATAAGAGTAGACAGGAGCTTTGGATGAAGAGTGTCATCAAGGGATGTTTCCTTGCCTCCTGAAGCGCAACATGAGACACTTTAGACTGGCTTACAGGCAGAAAGATCATCCCTTTTGCCTGGCACTACCAGGGAAACCATAGGGGACAAGGAATCAGCACAGTCCATCTGCCACTACAGCCGCCCTGCCAAGACAATATGACACTCCAGCGCTCTCAGAGTTTTGGGTATGGAGCCGTTTGTGTGTGTGTGTGTGTCATGGGCCTCTCACTCCACCGGGTTACCACCTTAATTTTCTTCCACTCTGCTCACCACTCTCTCTACTCAGCCTAACTAGCTCCACCTGTCCCTGCTCTGCTCTGCTCTAATTACTCTGCCAGCTGCGCTGCATTACCCACTACCTCTCCCAGTATTTAAGGCCCTGTCTTTCAGCTCTCCGGTGTCAGATCGTCTGCAAAGCTCACACCCGGAACCTGTTTGCTCGCGCTTCTGGCTCACCCTGGTTTTGTGACCCCGGACCTGCCTGTTTTTTGGATACTCTTCTGCCTCAGGAGATCCAGACCTGCTTCTGCCATTACGACTCCTGACTACTCTTCAATCCCGGTAACTCTGACCAGCCTTCTGCCTTGCTACTACGTATTTTGGATTTCCCTTGAACTGTACTGCTGCCTGGTTTCATTCCGCCCTGTTGTGTCTGTGTCTCCCCCCCCCAGGACTTCTGGACCACCCACCACCGGCTTCATAGGACGCATCGCTGCCACTGGGGGGGGCACAGACCCAGCGCATTGGACGGGATCCCTGTTACCCCTGGAGCCTTCATTCACTCCCTACTTCCCTTTTCCCTTAAGTTTAATAAACTTTCTGGTGTGACGCAATTGTGGTCCTCTGGTCGTCTGTCTGAACCGTGACAGTACGATCTGACCATTATGGACTCAGCGCACACTTTCCCCGACATGGAAACCGATGAGCATGAGCAGCAGTTCCAGCAGCAGCAACAACAACTCGCCATGATCATTCAACTCCTCACCAACCTTACCCCAGCCAGTCTGCCCACCAGCCCAGCCCCCGAGTTACCTGCCCCGGTCATTGCAGCCGCTGCTCCGGAATCCAAGATTGGAAACCCCGAGCGGTTCAACGGCGATTCAACCCAGGTCCGGCCATTCCTGACTAGCTGCCGACTTCAGTTCTCCTTGCAGCCAAGGACCTTCGCCACGGAGGGGGCTAAAGTTGGGTATGCCATCACTCACCTGACGGGCCGAGCTCGACTCTGGGGAACAGCAGAGTTCGAACGTCAAACCCCCGCATGTGCAACCTTCGACCTGTTTGCTGAGGAGATGCTGAAGGTGTTTGACCTGGATTCACCCACCGCAGAGGCGTCTCGTGAACTGTTCAGTATTCGACAAGGCAGACGTACAGTCGCAGACCATTCCATCGACTTCCGAACCCTGGCTAGACGAAGTTCTTGGAACACACCATCGTTGGTGGACGCGTTCTTCCATAGTTTGGCTGACTATATCAAGGACGAGTTGGTCTCCCATGAACTGCCTTCCACTCTTGATGAAGCCATCGCACTGACTGTCAGGATCGACAGAAGGATACAGACCCGTCGTCGTGAGAGGGGGCGCCAAGGTCCACCTACTACCGGCATTCGGAGAGATCCGACTGGGCTCCTGTCATCTACTGCCACTCACCCAGGTCAGCTTGATCAGTCTGAGCCTATGGAGATTGGGCGAGCCTCCCTCACTCCTGCAGAGCGCCAGCGCCGCTTCACCTCAAACCTCTGCCTCTATTGTGGAGGTGAGGGACATCGTGTGGTAACCTGCCCTTTAAAGGGCCGAAGCTCACCGGGCATAGGGGGAGTCCGGTTGAGTTCAATGACCATCCAGTCCTCCGACCGCAAACCCCTGCTGCAAGTTCACCTCCGCCTCTCTGACTCAACTCACACCCTGGCTGCTCTGGTGGATTCTGGCGCCGAAGCCAACATAATGGACATCAAGCTGGCACGCCAACTGGGACTGGAGAACCTCCGTTTGACACCTCCTATTCCTGCCCGGGCACTGGACGGACACTTACTCGGATCGGTCACTCATGTCACGGCCCCGGTCTCGATGGGTCTGTCCGGAAACCATCAAGAAACTATCCAGTTTCACCTGCTCCCCTCTCCAGGCCAACCCCTCATCCTGGGTTACCCATGGCTCCGCCGGCACAACCCTCAGCTCGACTGGGTGACCGGGGTGATCAGGGAGTGGGGAGAGGACTGCCACCGAACCTGCCTGCTTGCTGCCGCACTACCCCCTCGGCCAGTACCTACTAACTCCGCTCCTGACCTCTCCAATGTCCCAGAATGCTACCATGGTCTCAGAGAGGTGTTTAACAAAGCAAGAGCCACATCTCTGCCCCCTCACCGACCGTACGACTGTGCCATCGACCTCCTCCCTGGAACAGCTCCTCCAAAGGGTCGTCTTTATTCGTTGTCTGCTCCTGAAAGAAAGTCCATGGAGGACTACATCAATGGCTCTCTGTCCGCAGGATTAATCCGTTCATCTTCATCTCCTGCTGGTGCTGGCTTCTTCTTTGTGGGGAAGAAGGACGGATCTCTTCGCCCCTGCATCGACTACAGGGGACTCAACGACATCACAGTGAAAAACCGTTACCCTCTGCCTCTGCTCACCTCTGCTTTTGAGTTGCTCCAGGGAGCCACTGTTTTTACCAAGTTGGATCTCAGAAACGCTTACCACCTAGTGCGGATCCGGGAGGGAGATGAATGGAAAACCGCATTCAATACACCAACAGGCCACTACGAGTATCTGGTTATGCCTTTTGGCCTCACCAATGCTCCTGCTGTGTTCCAGGCTCTAGTGAATGATGTACTGCGGGACATGTTAAACAAGTTTGTCTTCGTTTACCTGGATGACATCTTAATCTACTCCAGAAACCTGTCTGAACACACCCGCCATGTCCAGCAAGTCCTTCATCGTCTTCTGGAGAATTCCCTCTACGCCAAGGCAGAGAAATGTGAGTTTCACGTCAAGACAGTGGCCTTCCTGGGGTACATAGTGGCAGAGGGAAGTATCCAAATGGATCCTGCCAAAGTATCAGCAGTCACTTCATGGCCTGTTCCGGAGAACAGAAAGAAGCTGCAACAGTTTCTGGGGTTTGCTAACTTCTATAGGAAGTTTATCCGGAACTACAGTACCGTTGCTGCCCCTCTCACTGCTCTAACCAGCACCAAGCAACCCTTCACCTGGACCCCAGCAGCCGACAAAGCCTTCAGTACCCTCAAGGTGAGGTTCACCTCCGCTCCCATCCTCCAGATGCCTGATGTGGACCGGCAATTCATTGTGGAGGTGGACGCCTCGGATGTGGGAGTTGGTGCTGTGATTTCTCAGTGGGCTGCGGAGGATAGGAAGCTCCATCCCTGTGCCTTTTTCTCACGTCGGTTGTCCCCCTCTGAGTGCAATTACGACATAGGGAACCGTGAGCTGCTGGCTGTGAAGCTTGCCTTGGAGGAGTGGCGTCACTGGCTGGAGGGGTCCACCATTCCATTTCTCGTTTGGACCGATCATAAGAACTTGGAGTACATCCGCACGGCCAAACGGTTGAACTCCAGGCAGTCCCGCTGGGCCCTGTTCTTCACCAGGTTTAATTTCACTCTGTCATACCGGCCTGGATCACGCAACACCAAGCCAGACGCCCTCTCCCGTCAATTCCAGAAGGATGACACCCCCTCCAAGGACCCTGTGTCGATTCTGCCAAGTCCCTGCATCGTTGCAGCTCTGACCTGGGCTGTTGAGGAACAGGTGCTGGAGGCTCTCCGTAACCAGCCAGGTCCCAGCACTTGCCCAGCTGACCGCCTTTTTGTCCCCGAAGACCTGAGGTCCCAGGTCGTTCAGTGGGGACATGACTCCTGCCTAGCTTGTCACCCTGGCTCCACCCGCACTTACAACCTGCTCGCCCAGAGGTTCTGGTGGCCCTCTCTGAGGAAGGATGTACGGGAATTCGTCCAAGCCTGCCCCATCTGCAACCAACACAAGTCGTCCTGCCAGCCCCCAGCCGGATTGCTGCAGCCCCTGCCTGTGCCCAGACGTCCCTGGTCTCACATCGCCCTTGACTTTGTCACGGGGCTGCCCCCTTCAAGTGGCATGACCGTCATTCTCACCATCGTTGACCGTTTCAGCAAGATGGCACACTTCATTCCCCTCCCCAAGCTCCCAACCGCCAAGGAGACCGCCCAGGTGGTCCTGGAACACGTCTTCCGGATCCACGGACTGCCAAAGGATGTAGTTTCTGACCGTGGTCCACAATTCTCCTCCGCTTTTTGGAAGGAGTTCTGTCACCTGCTGGGAGCCACAGTCAGTCTGACTTCCGGATTCCATCCCCAATCCAATGGGCAGTCAGAGCGGGCTAATCAGGAGCTCGAGAAGGCACTGCGATGCATGACTTCACGCAACCCCCACTCCTGGTCGCAGCAATTGACATGGGTGGAGTACGCACACAATTCTCTGACCTGCTCTGCCATCGGTATGTCCCCTTTCCAATGTGTTTATGGATACCAGCCTCCTCTATTTGCCAGCCAGGAAGAGGAGGTTACTTGCCCATCTGCACTTGCTTTTGCCCGTCGATGTCGCCGCACCTGGTCACAAGCCCGAGCCACACTCCTCAGATCCGTTGCCAGCTACACTACCGGGGCCAACCGTCGGAGAATTCCTGCTCCCACCTACCATGTTGGTCAAAGGGTGTGGTTGTCATCGAAGAACCTGCCACTCAGGGTGGAGTCGCAGAAGCTGGCACCTCGGTTCATTGGCCCATTCCCTATCATAAGAGTGATTAGCCCAACTGCTGTCCGGCTCCAACTGCCTAATTCCCTGAGGGTGCACCCCACTTTCCATGTGTCTAAGATTAAGCCCATCCATGAGAGTCCGCTGGTCCCTGCTGCGCCTGGTCCTCCTCCTCCACGGCTCGTCGATGGTGGTCTGGTTTACACCGTCCGCCGCCTGCTTCGGTCCAGACGGAGGGGTAGGGGTCTCCAGTACCTCATTGACTGGGAGGGCTATGGACCTGAGGAGAGGACCTGGGTGCCAGCTAGTCGGATTGTGGATAGGACTCTCATCACCGCTTTCCACCAACGGCATCCTGATCAACCTGCAATCCGTAGGGGCCGCCCCAGAGGGGTCCCTAACCGTCCGGCCCGCTCGGCTTCCTGTCCTGTGCCTGATCCTGTCTCGGGACCTGTCCCATCTCCCGACCACGGCCCTCCGGCTTCCTCCGAGGATGAGGACGTTCACTCGGACCGTTCGGAGGAGTTCTAGCCCTCCTCCGGCTCCCCTCCTCCCGCCCGGCGTGGTGTTGCTCTTGGGACTTCTGGGGCCGTCCCTTGGGGGGGGGGTTCTGTCATGGGCCTCTCACTCCACCGGGTTACCACCTTAATTTTCTTCCACTCTGCTCACCACTCTCTCTACTCAGCCTAACTAGCTCCACCTGTCCCTGCTCTGCTCTGCTCTAATTACTCTGCCAGCTGCGCTGCATTACCCACTACCTCTCCCAGTATTTAAGGCCCTGTCTTTCAGCTCTCCGGTGTCAGATCGTCTGCAAAGCTCACACCCGGAACCTGTTTGCTCGCGCTTCTGGCTCACCCTGGTTTTGTGACCCCGGACCTGCCTGTTTTTTGGATACTCTTCTGCCTCAGGAGATCCAGACCTGCTTCTGCCATTACGACTCCTGACTACTCTTCAATCCCGGTAACTCTGACCAGCCTTCTGCCTTGCTACTACGTATTTTGGATTTCCCTTGAACTGTACTGCTGCCTGGTTTCATTCCGCCCTGTTGTGTCTGTGTCTCCCCCCCCCAGGACTTCTGGACCACCCACCACCGGCTTCATAGGACGCATCGCTGCCACTGGGGGGGGCACAGACCCAGCGCATTGGACGGGATCCCTGTTACCCCTGGAGCCTTCATTCACTCCCTACTTCCCTTTTCCCTTAAGTTTAATAAACTTTCTGGTGTGACGCAATTGTGGTCCTCTGGTCGTCTGTCTGAACCGTGACAGTGTGTTTGTGTGCGCGTTTGAATGCCTATAATATATACACATATAGTCATGCAACTATTCAATGCTGGCAACCTTTGTGCTTTGACTGTACCTTCTGTCAGACTATATCCACATCGATGTGCTCATCTCCCATATCGACAACAACAACAAAGGCACCATGGGAATTGGTCTGCTCCCTACCTTTCCCCTTCCTTTCTCCTCCCATCCCCTCCCCTCTCCTCCCACTGGTCCTGGGGTTGGCATGGTTTAGGGCTCTTGCTGGGTGGCTGTAGTGTTTGGAGGGAGTGTGGATGAGGTACTCTTCAGATTGACAGCCGGTGGGTGAGCAGGGGCCGGGCCACTCTCCAGGAGAAGCCTCGGCCCATCAGGCTTGATTTTCCCTTCTTTGATCCGCCCTGTGCTCTGCCACAGTGAAGTCTTAATGAGCAGTTTACAAAGACGCTTCATGAGTGGGTGGTTGGGAGAGTGCCATCGTATCAGATTGCATCATAGCAGGGGTTTGCGTTATGATATTTGAATCATAACAAAATTGGAAAGATAAACATTGACGATAACCAGGGTCAGCAATGAAATATAAAATGGCAAGACACCCCCTCTTGAGATTGTGTTGGAGGATGTAATCTTTAGAGAACAGACACTCGAAATCATACCCTCAGCCCTATCCTCATCTCTCTCTCACGTCTGTCAATCGTATCTCTCGGGTTTAGCTCTGTGGCAAATCTGAGGGCTACAGACATGGATGAAAGATGCAAGAGAAGAGTAAAGCAAGAAAGAAAGGGGAGAGTGAAGCAAGACGAAAGAAGAGAGAAAGAAGAGGAACAAGTGTGTGAGAGACAAGTTGATTTATGGGAGATAAATTCAGAGAGCTGAAACCACTTATGCAATTATTCTCCTAACAGACAGAGAAAGCGCGAGAGAGAGAGAGAGAGAGAGAGAGAGAGAGAGAGAGAGAGAGAGAGAGAGAGAGAGAGGGAGAACAGAGGAGATTTCTGGAGCGTGTTGGAGCTTTAATCTGGGAGTTGGGACTTCCGCTGGGCTGAGAGGCCCAGACTTTTTTTGCAAAGCCTCTTCACCCCCTTCCCTCCTCCGTCTTATCACCCCTCACCATACCACTGCTGCGCTACTGTCGTTGTCATTAGCGACACTATTTTCAGACTTGGGATGGTGCCATGTGCATATTATCTCCACGTCAAGGAGACGTGGAGGGTTTTAATATAATCATTACAATCACACAGACAGAGAGAGGGATGAGTCACTGAGCCCAGCGTCTGTCCAGGCAGAAGCTGTTCTGTGGATCCCAGGGAGATTCTATGATGCTTTGTGCTATTTAACGGGCCACCTGCAAGGTTATATAACATGCAGTTGGTGGTTGAATGTGTGTGTTAAACAAAACGATGCAAAAACCATGACATGGTACATCAAGGAAGCTATGAATACAGGTGAGGCGCCAAGGAAGATGTTCATCGCCTGTTAACTCAGGGTCAACAACTCTGTATTCATAACTGGTTGAGCTTGATGTTGTTGTCAAAAACAACAGCAGTTTCTATATTTATTTTATTGTATTATTTATCTCTGTTTACATCCTCTGTGCTGTAGGTAGGAGTTCCTGGCTGTGCTCCAGGAACACTGACAGAGCTCCAGTATGTCATTATTACAGCACAGTGTTCCCAGCCTGCCCAGATTCCATCATGGCTGTCCCGACAGGGGCACAGATCCTTGTAATTACAGCTTTGTACCCTCCTCCGCCCCACCAACACCACCACCCCGTTCCTCCTCTGTGGGACATCGCCTAATGTTAGGCCAGCATACCAGCCCAAACCCCCTGCCAACTTCCAAGTCACACACAGAGACTTTGCTGTGCAAATCAGAGCGAAAACTCTATTGAGATATGCTGAATGTGCTCTTTGGGGAGCCCAGAAGAGAAAAAAGGTCACGTCTCATTTCCATAATTAAATTAATATCTTCTCTTATATTGTCCCCTCATTATTACCATTCGAGGCAAAGCGTAGTTACACCATGGGGGATTTCCTCCACAAGATGAGTGTGTGAACATTGTTCTGGCACCAAGAGACCTGCCTGCCACTGAAACAGCCTATCTGCTATGTATTTTATAATTAGTCTGGAGTGATAATTGGCATCATCTGTCCAGAGGAGCGTGTCCAGGCTAGTCTGCTGCTGCTTGTTCTTTCTCACTACAGTGTTTTCTATGGGCCCCGTCCCAGACATATTGAAGTCTGGATTTACAGTGTTGCATTTTTTCTGTGATTTGCAGTCCAGCCATCTACAGTTCATTCAGAAAGTATTCACTTTTTCCACATTTTGTTACAGCCTTATTCTAAAATGGTTTAAAGAAAAACAAAATCCCATAAATCTGCACACAATACCCATAATGATATTATGGTTTTTAGAATTTTTTGCACATTTATAAAAAATTTACAACAGAAATACCTTATTTACATACAGTTGAAGTCTGAAGTTTACATACACTTAGGTTGGAGTCATTAAAACTAGTTTTTCAACCACTCCACACATTTCTTGTTAACAAACTATAGTTTTGGCAAGTCAGTTAGGACATCTACTTTGTGCATGACACAAGTAATTTTCCAACAATTGTTTACAGACAGATTATTTCACTTATAATTCACTGTATCACAATTCCAGTGGGTCAGAAGTTTACATACACTAAGTTGACTGTGCCTTTAAACAGCTTGGAAAATTCCAGAAAATGATGTCATGGCTTTAGAAGCTTCTGATAGGCTAATTGACATCATTTGAGTCAATTGGAGGTGTACCTGTGGATGTATTTCAAGGCCTACCTTCAAACTCAGTGCCTCTTTGCTTGACATCATGGGAAAATCAAAAGAAATCAGCCAAGACCACAGAAAATAAATTGTAGACCTCCACAAGTCTGGTTCATCCTTGGGAGCAATTTCCAAACGCCTGAAGGTACCACGTTCATCTGTACAAACAATAGTATGCAAGTATAAACACCATGGGACCACGCAGCCATCATACCGCTCAGGAAGGAGACGCATTATGTCTCCTACAGATGAACGTACTTTGGTGCAAAAAGTACAAATCAATCCCAGAACAACAGCAAAGGACCTTGTGAAGATGCTGGTGGAAACAGGTACAAAAGTATCTATATCCACAGTAAAACGAGTCCTATATCGACATAACCTGAAAGGCCGCTCAGCAAGGAAGAAGCCACTGCTCCAAAACCGCCATAAAAAAGCCAGACTACGGTTTGCAACTGCACATGTGGACAAAGATCATACTTTTTGGAGAAATGTCCTCTGGTCTGATGAAACAAAAATAGAACTGTTTGGCCATAATGACCATCGTTATGTTTGGAGGAATAAGGGGGTAACTTGCAAGCCGAAGAACACCATCCCAACCGTGAAGCACAGGGGTGGCAGCATCATGCTGTGGGGGTGCTTTGCTGCAGGAGGGACTGGTGCACTTCACAAAATAGATGGCATCATGAAGAAGGAAAATTATGTGGATATATTGAAGCAACATCTCAAGACATCAGTCAGGAAGTTAAAGCTTGGTTGCAAATGGGTCTTCCAAATGGACAATGACCCCAAGCATACTTCCAAAGTTGTTGCAAAATGGCTTAAGGACAACAAAGTCAAGTCACAAAGCCCTGACCTCAATCCTATACAAAAATTGTGGGCAGAACTGAAAAAGCGTGTGCAAGTAAGGAGGCCTACAATCCTGTCTCAGTTACACCAGCTCTGTTAGGAGGAATGGGCCAAAATTCACCCAACTTATTGTGGGAAGCTTGTGGAAGGCTACCCGAAACGTTTGACCCAAGTTAAACAATTTAAAGGCAATGCTACCAAATACTAATTGAGTACATGTAAACTTCTGACCCACTCTGAATGTGATAAAAGAAATACAAGCTGAAAGAAATCATTCTGTCTTCTGTTATTATGACATTTCACATTCTTAAAATACAGTGGTGATCCTAACTGACCTAAGACAGGGAATTTTTACTAGGATTAAATGTCAGGAATTGTGAAAAACTGAGTTTAAATGTATTTGGCTAAGGTGTATGTAAACTTCCGACTTCAACTGTAAGTCTTCAGACCCTTTGCAATGAGACTCAAAATTGAGCTCAGGTGCATCCTGTTTCCATTGATCATCCTTGAGATGTTTCTACAACTTGATTGGAGCCCACCTGTTGTAAATTAAATTGATTGGACTTGATTGGCACACACCTGTCTATATAAGGTCCCACAGTTGACAGTGCATGTCAGAGCATAAACCAAGCCTCGAAGGAATTGTCCATAGAGCTCCGAGACAGGATTGTGTCGAGGCACAGATCTGGGGAACGGTACCAAAATATTTCTGCAGCATTGAAGGTCCCCAAGAACACAGTGGCCTCAATCATTCTTAAATGGAAGAAGTTTGGAACCACCAAGTCTCTTCCTAGAACTGGCCGCCCTGCCTAACTGAGCAATCGGGGGAGAAGGGCCTTGGTCAGGGAGGTGACCATGAACCCAATGGTCACTCTGACAGAGCTCCAGAATTCCTCTGTGGAGATGGGAGAACCTTCCAGAAGGACAACCATCTCTGCAACAGTCCACCAATCAAGCCTTTATGGTAGAGTGGCCAGACGGAAGCTGCTCCTCAGTAAAAGGCAAATGACATTCTGCTTGGAGTTTGCCAAAAGGCACCTAAAGGACTCAGACTGGGGCAAAGGTTCAACTTCCAACAGGACAACGACCCTAAGCACACAGTCAAGACAACACAAGAGTAGCTTCGGTACAAGTTGCTGAATGTCCTTGAGTGGCCTAGCCAGAGCCCGGACTTGAACCTGATCGAACATTTCTGGAAAGACCTGAAAATAGCTGTGCAGCAACGCTCCCCATCCAACCTGACAGAGCTGGAGAGTATCTGCAGAGAAGAATGGGCGAAACTCCCCAAATACAGGTGTGCCAAGCTTGTAGAGTCATTACCCAAGAAGACTCAAGGCTGTAATTACTGCCAAAGGTGCTTCTTCTGATATATTTTTTTTATTTGAATAAATTAGCAACAATTTTGAAAAACCTGTTTTTGCTTTGACATTATGGGGTATTGTGTGTAGATTGATGACGGGGGGGGGACAATTTAATCCATCTTAGAAAAAGTCTGTAACATAACAGAATGTGGAAAAAGTCAATGGGTCTGAATACTTTCCAAATGCTCTGTACTTACAAAAAGAGCTTCATGAAATACAGTAAGAAGTTAGAAATGACTTACCATATACTGTATGTTACAAAGAATATCCGTCTGAGGGTCATTCATCAAACTTTTAATTACCATGGCTACTGTTTTTATTATATTGTTTGAGGTGATCAATAATATACTATAAATGATGTAGTCATTTAGCGGAGTGAACTTTTTTTCATCATCCGCCCTCGGAAATGTTTGTGACTCACCCAAATGTTCATTATTTCCGGCGACATTGCACTGATTTAAAACAGACAACTAGATAGGATTTGTTCAATTTCTTCTTCCCCCTCCTTTCATTGTCATAATCTCTCGGAGCCTACTCAATGTGTCTGTGCTTTCTGGAGCTGTCACCACGCTTTGGGCAGACTCATGTATAATTTCCAACATTCAATTAAGTCCTGAAATTTAGAAAAGTCTCTGCCCCCAATCCCCAAAATTGAATAGGAATGACAGGAGGCGGACAGGGCGTGTAGGGCCAGTCATTGGACAGAGGACTGATCATCCCTTCTCTCTCTTTCCATCTTACCCATCAGTTACTAGCGATAATTCCACAGGAAGGCAGACATTATAGGCCGCTCCTCTGTCTCCATTCGATAAATATTGAGCCACCTCCTTGTGAAGGTGTGACATGCTTAACAAGCCTGGCGTGACTTTGATTGCTTACAGACGGGGGGACAAACAAGCCAGTGTATCTCATTGACAGGCGTGTAGTTTATTGTCCGGTGCTGGGCTGGCTGCCTCCGATGCTCATTACATACAGGCCAGACATCCTCATACTAAATACACAATTAACAAGTCAAAGTGACTGTCAGGAATCGTCAAGGGCACGTAGCTTGTAAAAGTATCCGAGTCAATTGACAATATAAAAAGGTTACAGTGGATTCCTATAGATCAGAAAGTGAGAATATACAGTATATGAGCTTATACAGTACATGTTTAGAAATTGACTGCAGTGCTTGTGAAAGATAATAGATGGTCTTAAAATATGAATAATGGTGCTCATCAGACCTATTATTTCGCTGGCAAATGATAATCTTTATGTACACGTTAGAAGTAGAATGTTTAATAAAGGTCTCTATACTGTAGAGAGGCCTCTTCAAGGCCTTGCAAAGAATGAAGCCCCTATCACAATGAAACTTTATGAAAGCTCAGTTTCAAACGTCCGATAAAGTAGAAGAGAGATAAGTATAATTAAATAAATAACTAGCTATAGGGTTGTAGCATATTCACCCAAGGTTGTCTGTCGCTCATGTACTTTTAGTAGTACTGGGTAATTGGATGAATGAAGCTGGATAATTCATTTAATGAGATGGTTCGGGGAAAGAGGACAAAAGCCACGGCGCGGCAATGGCTGCCTGAATGTGATGACATGATTGGAGCTGCCCTGCAGCATTGTTAAAGAGAAGCTGAGAGTTTCACACATTGGATGGTCCTCTGGGTCATCTGGGTCTCTCTCTGGCACAACCTCCCTGTCCCCAGAGAAGGCAGTACTGCATGGCCATGCACTTACAGTATTACTTTGGAAGGCTAATCAAATCTGCCTTTTGCTGGGCAAGCCATTTTGAATGGGTCTAAAAATATTTGATTACCATTTTCTCGCCACATTTTGGGGGGGTTATATTGGAAGTAATCTGTGCTCAGCTAAATGGACTGGAGATGGAATTGAAATTGCAGACATCGGAAGGTCTGGGGTTTTGAACGTGCCATTTTCAAATAAAAAATCCTCTTGTTAGCCGTTGAAAACTTTTTAGTGAGTCAGCAAAAAATTACAAGCTGCTCGAAGGCTTGCACAACACACACACAACACCTGTCTAGCCAGAAAATGTTTGCTGCAGGATAGACCTCTACCCTTGACACTGCACTGTACTGCTCTGTGCAGTATGTTCATCAGCTAGCTAACTTTAGCCGACCGTATGTCTGTACACACTGTTTTATGACATACAGTGCCTTTAGAACATATTCACACCCCTTGACTTTTTCCACATTCTGTTGTGTTACAGCCTGGATTTTAAAAAGTCTTACATTGAGATGTTTTGTCACTGGCCTACACACAATACCCCGTAATGTCAAAGTGGATTTATTGTGTTTCTAAATATTTACAAATTAATTAAAAATGAAAAGCTGAAATGTCTGGAGTCAATAATTAATTTGTTATGGCATTACTTCAGGAGTACAAATGTGCTTAACAAGTCACATAATGAGTTGCATGGACTCACTCTGTGTGCAATAATAGTGTTTAACATGATTTTTGAATGACTACCTCATCTCTGTAGCCCACACATACAATTATCTGTAAGGTCCCTCAGTCGAGCAGTGAATTTCAAACACAGATTCAACCACAAAGACCAGGGAGGTTTTCCAATTCCTCACAAAGAAGGGCACCTATTGGCAGATGGGTAAAAAAAAAAGCAGACATTGAATATCCCTTTGAGCATGGTGAAGTTATTAATTACACTTTGGATGGTGTATCAATACACCCAGTCACTACAAAGATACAGGCGTCCTTCCTAACTCAGTTGCCGAAGAGGAAGGAAACCGCTCAGGGATTTCACCATGAGGTCAATGGTGACTTTAAAACAGTTACAGAGTTTAGTGGCTGTGATAGGAGAAAACTGAGGATGGCTCACCAACATTGTAGTTGCATCCTGTTTGCAACAAGGCACTAAAGTAATACTGCAATACATGTGGCAAATCATTCACTTTTTGTCCTGAATGCAAAGTGTTATGTTTGGGGCAAATCCAACACAACACATTACTGAGTACCACTCTCCATATTTTCAAGCATAGTGGTGGCTGCATCATGTTATGGGTATGCTTGTAATCGTTAAGGACTGGGGAGTTTTTCAGGATAAAAAAGAAACGTAATGGAGCTAAGCACAGGCAAAAATCTTGTGGAAAACCTGGTTCAGTCTGCTTTCCACCAGATATTGGGAAATGAATTCACCTTTCAGCAGGACAATAACCTAAAACACAAGGCCAAATCTACACTGGAGGAAGACAGTGAATGTTCCTGAGTGGCCGAGTTATAGTTTTGACTTAAATCTGCTTGAAAATCTATGGCAAGACCTGAAAATGGTTGTCTAGCAATGATCAACAACCAATTTGACAGAGCTTGAAGAATATTGAAAAGAAAAATGGACAAATGTTGCACAATCCAGGTGTGGAAAGCTCTCACAGCTGTAATTGCTGCCAAAGGTGATTCTAACATGTATTGACTCAGGGGGTTGAATACTTATCTAATCAAGATATATTAGTGTTTTATTTGTCTAGATTTTCTTTTACAAATGTTAACATTTTCTACCACTTTGAGTATTTTTTGTAAATTGTTGAAAAAAAATGACAATTCAATCCATTGTAATCCTACTTTGTACACAACAAAATGTGGAAAGTCCAGGGGTGTGAATACTTTCTTAAGGCACTGCATCTCTGTGATTGCCAAATTAATCAGATTAATCAAGACAAGCTGTGACTCCTTCAGTATGTTTGAAGTCTACGTGACTGGTTGTAGAATGCTCTCAATACATCAAGTTGAAATTAAGGGATGAGCCTTTGCATAACAAATGAGCTATTAAGGTCCCACTCTTTTCAATTTTCCCACTATTTTCCCATCAATCAAAGACAGACTGTTGTCTCAGGATTATGTTAAAACAGAGTCTAATGTTGGAATGCAGCCCATGTAGCATATCATACCTGATTGGGACATACAGTATGTGTTCTGAACGCGTGCGTGAGTGCGGGGGGGGGGGGGGGGGGAAACAAGGCGTTGTACCTGGCTGTGTGGCACCTGTCAACAATGTGGGCTTCCTGCAGCAGCGCCAGCCTGCCTCGCCAAGGTCAAAGCCTCTACGTCATGCTGTTGTTTGTTCCACATGCATATGTTCCTCTACCTACACGCTGTCATATCCCGAGAAACACGCCCAGCGGAAATGTTCACTTCCACACATCCTCTGGATCTAGCACACTGTACTGTACACACAGTAGCAACTGTATTACTGGGGAATTTTCCCACCTGCAAGCCGCTCTATAGCTGCCAAGCTTCTCCCTGGGTGGCGGATGATAAATAGAAGTAATTCTCTGAGAATCTACGGCAAATGTGGAGGGCCACTTCTGGCGGATAATGCGTTAGGGAGATCCCTGCCGTTGCCTTGCCTGCGGGGGAGAAACCCCTCTGGCATCGACTTCACTTATACCAGATGAGGTCCTAGTGTATGAGGAAAAGATTAGCCAATCTCAAGAGTCTCCATCACTATCGCATTTCTATAATCTCCATGATCTAGAATCAAGGGAGCATAAAGCTGAAGAGAGTCTCTCTAGTGCTGTCCAGGGGCTCGGTAGAGAAGCACTCACCAAACATTTGCCAGGAAGGCCACATACTGTATACCTCGGACACATGCTGTGAGGACTGCATGGGGAAATTGTGTGGAGAATCTGTGTGTGGTCATGAATGCATAATTAATGTGTGAAGAAGCCTAACTAGCTGGAATTATGTGAGGAAATGAACCTGTGATATACTGAACATTCGTATGATGAAGTTGGTTCACTTTGCATAACATGCTGCAGTGTAAACCTGTTATGTACGATAAGTTATGGAATAATTTTCCTGCAAAGTGTAACCACTGGAAAGAGAATCCACAGAGCATTGCTACTGTAAAAATACTAATATGACAATATATCGCCAAATGTTCAATGGCTGTTAACTTTTGTTTATTGAGAATATGAGAAAGAGACTAATTTGATCATGTAGCTACAGCTATGGAGTGATAATGGCAACATGTCAGTGGGCTGATAATCTTCTGCTCATCCGCTTAGAGATGTTTAAATGTATTCACCAGTCATGGAACCCACTGGGCTGAAGTTGTACATGCTGTATCGCCAACATGCTGGCATTCAGTCTTGTGGCTGATATTCACGTCATGCTGGCATTCAGTCTTGTGGCTGATATTCACGTCATGTTGGCATTCAGTCTTGTGGCTGATATTCACATCATGCTGGCATTCAGTCTTGTGACTGATATCCACGTCATGCTGGCATTCAGTCTTGTGGCTGATATTCACGTCATGCTGGCAATCAGTATTGTGGCTGATATTCACGTCATGTTGGCATTCAGTCTTGTGGCTGATATTCATGTCATGCTGGCATTCAGTCTTGTGGCTGACATTCACGTCATGCTGGCATTCAGTCTTGTGGCTGATATCCACGTCATGCTGGCATTCAGTCTTGTGGCTGATATTCACGTCATGCTGGCAATCAGTATTGTGGCTGATATTCACGTCATGCTGGCATTCAGTCTTGTGGCTGATATTCACATCATGCTAGCATTCAGTCTTGTGGCTGATTGGCATTCAGTCTTGTGGCTGATATTCACATCATGTTGGCAATCAGTCTTGTGGCTGATATTCACGTCATGCTGGCATTCACGTTCTTTGTTCGATTTCAAGCCATCAAAAAATACTATTTCAATTTTAGAGCACAATTTGTAACTGAATGCTTTATACAAAACTCTCTTAGGAAAGAGACCTTGACATGAATCAACCCCTGCTATAAGGTATTCTCAATAGAGGAAAGGTTTGTTTATTTTTCTCGATGATTGTAACTTCACTATGTGGGTAGCATTCATGTTGTTTCATTGTAATTTGTGCGTTTCAACCCACTACCACGGGTAAGCATGGAGCATGATTCCATGTCATTTAGGAGCACAAAGCAGAAGGTGCCTCTGTCGGAATGGCGTTTGTCCTTGTTTACACTTGGAAGGCCAGTAGTGGGCATTCCGGCAGAGAGGTATCCAAATCATGGTGCTATCCTATCCTCCCCCACACAATATCATAGAAAGGCTAGGGAAATAATGACGCGTATAGTCTGAAGGCTGCCGAAGGTTGGCCACTATCCTACATTTTTACATCTAAGAGAGCCTCTTGAGCTTTACTTTGTGTCTAAGCACACACCTCATCAAAGAAAGGTGAGTTTCCTTTGGTGTGTGTGTGTGTGTGTGTGTGTGTGTGTGTGTGTGTGTGTGTAGTCTAGTGTTTGTTTTCATAAGCTAGAGTGTTGGTTCTGCTGAGTGTGTGGGTGGAGATGTAATGCACTCCCTGGCGTGGAGCAGTGTGGGGAGACAGACACAAATTGACTGGGCCATGAGTCACCTCAGTCTATTATCAGTAAGACTAGAGAGCTCAGCAGACTGCAATGGAGCAGGTCCAGGACCAGCATAACCAGCCATGCTTCTACCCAAACCTTCCAGATTGCACATCTCGAAACAAAACTTGGCCACTCTAATTTCCTGTGTGCCTAAACCTCAATCTCATAAGCAAGCAGTAAAGTATTACTACCAGATGATGCTATGTTCTGGTCATACTTTCTCCAGTTGTTCTGCATAAATGACGTTTCATATAGTTGAAAAGAAGTGATCCTACAAGAAAACACCTGAGACTTTTTTTAATTAAGAAGGAGGGGAGTGAAATAGGGAGGTGTAATGTCTGCCAAGGCAGAGCGAGGGAGAGAGAGAGGGTGACAGAGGGGGTGTGAGATGGCAGCTCCCTCGCTTCCGTCTCAGCTGTGACTTTTTGGGCTGAGCCTCTCACTCTGATTGACTCCAAGGCTAGCCACACATTAGCATTCCCTTTTTATACGAACCACAGCGCAGCAGTAGCCTTTGAAGGTAGTACAGGATGTCAACATATAGCAGCCGTCCTCTTCCTGGCTGAGGGGCGCTCGTCCGTGAGTTCACTGCCAAAACTGCAGAGCAAAAACCTCTGCACCGTGATGGAAATAATGCTGACAGGAGACTCTCGCTGCTGCCTCTTAAGAGGTGATATTTCCAGCTGCACCCGTTTCACATCTTACCTTATTTTCTGTCAGGCGGCAGGCTGGGCCGTACCCCACGGATTTAGAAGATGTGCACTCAGAAAATGGGACAAATCTCACACCATAACAAAAGCACTTAAACCCTTGTAGCATTCATCACACCCAGCAACTCACTGTCAGCCAAAGTCAATAGATAAGTAAGGTGAAGTTTGGCTAGTGCTTGGATGGGAGACATCTTTGGGAACTCAGTGGGCCAGTGGGCCAGTATGGGAGATTCCTATGGAAGATCCAAAGTCCCATTGCAGTTGTAGAGACACAGTGCTGTAAGGGCATCATTGCTGGGACGGATGTGCCTTCAAAATCAATGTCCTGATATATTCTGGGGTCATAAAGATACCATGGCACTTCTTTAGTGAGCCAAGGTGTTCACCCAGCTGTCATGGCCACATTCCCAGAGTATTATTCCAATCCCCCTCCTCTTCACTTATATAACTGATGATTGGTGAGTGTTCTGGCAAAGACTGGCTGCCAACCTGTACAGAATATGCTCACACTGCTACAGAATGAAGATGCATGAGATGATTATAGGTCAATGTTGTGTAGTTCAAGATCTTAGGATTGATTTTTACCATTGCGTTATTATCTTACCACCATTATTTGTGTCGTAATTGGTAGCAGTAATCATAGCCCAGTAGTGATAGATGTGCAACTGTGTTCTTTCATGCCAGGCGGGTGTCGACTACTACCCTGGCTGCCTTTGTCCTGGAGGCAGAGCCATGAGCACATCAGGTCTCCAGTTCTCACCACCACTTTCACAACAACAACAACAACAACAGCAAAACCTGTCACTGCAGCAGAGGTCTACACAGCTAAGAAGAGTGCAGAGTGTTCTTCTGACCCACGTCTTTGAACACCTCATCTTTGAAAAGGATTGTTGTTCAGCAGAGACTAGTTTGAGAGAGCCTGGAGTTTGGTTTCTAACGGGTGGGGTGGGAGGCACTTAGCGGTTAACATTAGTGATGGGGGAAAAATCGATACAGTTACATATCGGGATATTATTTTTGATGATATATTGTATCGTATCGTTTTGACAATATCGCATATTATTTTGGAGCTAGTTGGCTGTACCTGCACCAAAACTACAGTAATTTTCCTTCATAGCTGTTTCTACATCTTCTTTTTAAATAGGGAGACAATTTATTTTCAGCACTTTTATTTCCATGACTGATCAAAACTTGTTTTCTCATGGCTCTGTCTTGTCCCTCTGCGGCAGACATATGGTGAGCAATATGTTTGGAACATCGAATTGCAGTAAAATCACAGTATCGAATCTCAATACATATAGAATCGTGAGAATTGTGAGAATCGCAATACATAATGGATCCGCACCTAAGTATCGTGATATCATATTGTGAGGTCCCTAGCAATTCCCAGCCCTAGTTAACATGTGTAAACTTTGACAGACTTTAGTGTCACAAGCGACAGAGCAGCTCGCAGCCACTGTCATGGTAGCTTTGTGTGGCTGTAGCAAGTCTGTGTGTGCATGCGTGCATATTGAGACATGTGTGCCTGCTTGCCTGTATGTATTTGCATTAGTATGTGCCATAGCCCTGCAGTTCACCCCCTGAATGCATCATGTTGCTTTGACAGTCAGGGTAGAGGACAGTGAGAGACGAGCCAGAGGGGCGGGAGATGGAGGGAGGGAGATGGAGAGAGATGGAGGGAGGGAGGTAGAGGGAGGGAGCGGGCGTATCTACAGCTTACTCAGGGAAAGGTCAATGCTGTTAAAGCGGATGACAGAGGGATCATGGGCTAATTATGAGCTCTAATGCCATTAACTATTTTGGCACTGGGAGTGGATTAACATGTTGCTGCTTCACCTCAACAACACAATCCTATTAACCATCGCCAACAGTTGACAATCTGATTCGGGAGTGGAGGGTGTCCCGTGATGGAAGTGAAGGCTGGGGATGGAGGGAGGAAAGGAGAGAGGAGGTGGCGTGCATTTGCCTCCTTGGGTAATCAGAGTGACAGAGGCACTCCGCCAGCCATCTTGCCATTGTCTTGAAGTTGAGTTGAAGTTTCTGTCATCTAGTTGGCACTCTCTCATGTGTCCTGTCAGACTTGTCGCCTGACTACCATCCGCCACCACCTAGCACCTCCCGTTGTATGTGATACGACTGAGGGGGAGATCTGCATCAGAATGACCTGTACTGTCGGCTCTGCCTGGTTAGGTGTTGCAGGGCAGAAACTCGCTGCTGTGTTAATTTATGGTGATGTGGAGGTGAATTCCCCCATCACTGCATTGGAAACCAAAGACGATAGGCCCAATGGAGCACTGTGTTCCCTGAACATTGTTGTAATGCTGCCTGGTTGTGTGAGTGTCTGTGGGTGTAGAGATGTGTGATGGGCATAGGGTTGCAAAGGGAGGGTATATTACTGGAAACTTTTTGGGTACTTCAGATTAGCACAGGTGTCTGTAATTATCTCTGGCCGTCTGTGTGCCTTATCACATGTACAAATAATGAAATAATGAAATAGAATGACAAAGCTGTAAAACATTATCCTAAATATAAACCATCAACTTTTTGAAAACCATTGGAGTTTAATATGAGTGTTTCAGCATGAAATATCCTTTATACACTGAGTGTACAAAACACACTGAGTTGCACCCCCCTTTGCCCTCAGAACAGCCTCAATTCCTTGAGGAATGGACTCTACAAGGTGTCGAAAGCGTTGACTCCAATGCTTTTCACAGTTGTGTCAAGTTGGATGGATGTCCTTTGGGTGGTGGACCATTCTTGATATACACGGGAAACTGTTGAGCGTGAAAAACCCAGCAGTGTTACAGTTCTTGACACACTCAAACCGGGGTGCCTGGCACCTACTACCAAAACCCAGTTCAAAGGCACTTAAATATTTTGTCTTGCCCATTCACCCTCTGAATTGCACACATATACAATCCATGTCTCAGTTGTCTCAAGGCTTAAAAATCCTTCTTTAACCTGTCTCCTCCTCTTCATCTACACTGATTGAAGTGGATTTAACATCCATAAGCTTTCACCTGGCCAGTCTATGTCATGTTCCTAATGTTTTGTACACTCAGTGTATATTTTTTGTACAAACTTTTATTTATTTTACTATGTCAATAGGTATTTGTTTTCAATGTTTTGGCATAAAACTGGTGGCAGTTGTGAAAGAATGTCAATAGTTGGAAGACTCGCGGAGTTAATTGAAAATGGTGTCATTGTTGATTAGATGCCTTTTCAACTAATTAGGCTATTTTCTCTTGAACCATATGGTCTATCTACTAGAAACGCAATAACAATATGGACATTCATTTATAACTTACCAAAGTTACCATAGATGCCATAGATTTTCTGTTAATTATCAGAATTGCAGAAGATTCCAGTAACTTTGGTCAATTACCGGTAGCTTTGCAACCCTGGGCATGAATATTTATTTGTATGTTAAATTAATGTTTGTATGAAGGAGTTCAAAGTTCAAGGTTGACTCATACTGTATGTTCCCATGCAGGATGTACATGTATGTCTTAGTGTTTATGCTAAAGACGTATAGACCTATTGTACAGTATGTATGTGTGTGGGTGGATGGTTGTTTTAAATGAACATTTTGTGACTATAGTAAATGTATATGATTATATAAGGATTTGGTTAAAGATACAGGCTTATCCACTTTCCAATGTATTGGAGTGTATTGGAGATGGTTAATAGAAGTGTGTTCCACGTACACAGTACACCCACTATAACCTCCAGCAGAACCATTGTTTACTTAGGTTTCTTAAAAAGTCTCAGGTGAGCTTGCAGAGGACATAGATTCCAGTAATGTAACATCCGTCCCACTTAACAAGCCCCTTGGGAGAGTTCAACCACTGTGCCACCATGTTCGCACAGAAAGTGTCTCAAAATGAAATGGAACAAAAATTACTCCGCCACGCACAATCCCATGAAAGGGATGCTTATGCAAATCAAAATGGGCAATTACATTTATTGCCAACAGCAATGAGCAAGAAACAAAACAACAAAAGCAAATGTTTCCCATTAACAAAAAGATAGGTATGCACTCCATTCATTAATATCTCGCATTCAATTTGCACTTAGCAATTACAGGTTAGTCGCACACAATGGAAAGTGATGATTATAAAATGTCTAGGACATTACATTCGGTCCAATTGGACTTCCATTCAAGCCACATAGTGTGTGGAAATGACTATGCAAGAGTGGCTCAAACCTTTAATAATGATTAACAAATGCATGGTGACACTGTCACAGCTGCAATGCATCACCGATAAATACCATGTCAAAATCAATAATAGGTCTTTTTTATAACTTCGCAATGCAAATCTCCATGGACAAAAAACCCCACACAGAAATGATAGGAGCTTTGGAGAACGCCTGTTACATTAAAAATCAATTGGTCTGCCACCACAGCAAGAACATTACCCTCTTCATCTCCTCTTTAAAGGCAACAGGCTGCAATGTGTGACTCCACAGTGTACCAGTAGAACACAGTCTCTCTCCCCAGCTTTCCCCAGTAAGTCAGGTAATTAAGTCATGGATGGGGGACCTTTATGACCCTCTCCAGCCAAACTCTACTGTAATAATGACCAATGAGCTTGATCCTCTTGGTCACTTTCCCTGTCGTTAGGAGATAGCGTGCAAATGACACTCCTACTGATGATGTCCAGATAACACAGCTGATTTGTGTCACATGCTCTGGCTCGTAATGGAAGGGGTTAATGGAAGGGGTGTGTGTGTGTGTGTGTGTGTGTGTGTGTGTGTGTGTGTGTGTGTGTGTGTGTGTGCCATGAGGGTTGTGTATTGACATGACCCCCGCCTGTCCTTTGCGTGCCATTTAGGCAGGCAGGCAGAGGCATTCAGTGAGAGCGTTGGTTGGTTAAGCCAGGCTCAGTGACTCCGGTAGCTCCGGTAAGCCCCGGTGACAGCAGCCTATGTCCCAAGGGGACGGGGAGAGAATGCTGCAGGCCCTTGTTGTTCAAATACAGCTGCCCTACTTACTCATATTTACATTGCTGATCACAGGGGTTATTATACCCACGCACTGAGCCCAGGGAAAGCGCTTTCTCTTTGTTTTCGTGGGCCGCTTGAGGGATGCTTTTAGAGGGGTGGAAGGTGGAAGGGATTGGGTGGCATGAGCGATCTCTCCATCTCTCCCTTTCTCTTTGGAGGAGGGAGGATGCAGGGCTGTGGATGGCTAATACACCCTCAGACATGTTATATTGTGCTGAGAAGTGGAGTGGATTGTGGAGGTGTCTGCTTTCGCTCCACTCATTTCATCTCACTCTCTTTTAGCGATCTCCCTCCTCTCTGTCTGTCTCTCTTTATCCCACTCTCTCTTTCTTTCTCACTCACTCACATTCTCGCTATCTTACTGCTCCTTACTCCCTCTCTCCATTTTTTATTTGTGCACTCACACACGTGCACGCACACCATCCCTTCCTCTTCTGTGAGATTGTGTTGATGAAAACGGAAGCCAGTTGGACCGGTATGATGTCCTCTAACCAGCTGTTGCTGTGTGCAGCATGTTTTTATCACCTCCTGATCATCATGGTGGCAGGAACTTGTCTGTAGTGTGTCACTCCATCTCGATCTTCCACCCACCACTCTACCTCATGTTCTGACAATCTCTCCTTTCTTATCTTCATTGAAATGGAAATCCCACTGTTAACAACAATGACTGTGGGTGATAAGTCGCTGTATTCTGTATTCATACCATATCATTCCCTTTTAACCACCTTTTCATGGCACTGCATCTCAGTGCTAGAGGAGTCACTACAGACCCTGGTTCGATTCCAGGCTGTATCACAATGATTGGGAGTCCCATAGGGCCGTGATTGGGAGTCCCATAGGGCAGCGCACAATTGGCCCAGCATCGTCCGGGTTTGGCCGGGGTAGGCCGTCATTCTAAATAAGAATTTGTTCTTAACTGACTTGCCTAGTTAAATAAAGGTTAAATAAAAATTCAATAAAAATTCATGTGCATCTTTATCAGTTAGCATGTATTACCATTCCTCCTTACATTGTGAATGCAGGATAAACATATACAGCTTGATCCTTACTAATGCAGTGATTGTAAAACATCCATATGACAGATTGTATGCTGTATATTTACCCTTGACCGTATTAGTCTCTTCTTAAATGCCTAACAGGGCAAGAGGTTACCCACTCTGCTCCCTCTGTCAAGCACTCAAGTAATCCTTCACTGAAATATTGATGGCGCTGGTCAATACTGTGTGTTCCAGTGTTGGAGAATGGATTGAAAGGTGTGGAACTATGTACAATATGAGAGTCAAGTCTATCTTTGCTTGTCGCTGCCCAGACGTACTGAGCTGATACAGTTTTATAATGTTCAAATAAAAATTATGCTGTCTTATGTAATTCACAAATAGCGACATAATTAAAGCATTGAAATCCCTTGAAAAAATGAAAAAACACTAATGTTAAGCTATTTTCCCACAAAGAAAACTTCTAATTACAATAAAAGCCAACCAGAACGTCAAGAGCCTAAATAATTATGGATTCCATATCCAATTAACAAACTACACATGCTGTGCTACTGTGTGCATTTTAAAGAACACTTACTGGAGATGCATGCTGCGACAGAATCGACTTAGTACACAACAAATTGGACAGTGTTACATACTGTTGATTTTTCAATGTAACACTTCTAGTGTTGATTCAGGTGTTCAATTAACACTCATTGGTGTAAAATAACCCCAGTGTTAAACCAAAACCACACTCATCTATCATATATCCCAGCATGCTCTATTGCAAATAGATTTTTTGCATTGTTTGTTTCTATATCTCTGTTTTTGCATGTACATTGATTGATTAATGGATCTTATGCAACTCAAATATAAATAACATACATTTTTCTAAACTAATACAATCTGTTACTTAGACTTATTTCACTCGTTACTGAAATGATTGTTCCAGTTTTGATGATTTAGATGATGATGATTATAAATAATGATTTTTTTTTTTGCCTCGTACCTTAGTCTTCACGGCAGTCATTCTAAATGCAGGTTGCAGCTAGATGCGTCATAATGGCCGGGAGGTAAAGCCGCGCTGGGAGCCAGATTTAAAATGGAATACATTGAATACATGGAGCAGGGTGGACAAAATCGAATTAAAACACGACTTAAATATATTTTTGGAATGGCTGTGGTCACCATTCATGTAATACATGAAATATATATATCTCATGGTAGTGGGAAGCTATTTTTTTTTTCACGGCTCCATTATTTTCCCATTTACGTCTTATAGCAATCTCCTTGGCAGCCCTGGTGTGAAGGGGAGGAATGGCAGAGCAGACCGTCATATGACCCTAAATATTTTGATGTTCATCGTAGAATTACAGAGCGCACTGGTGCACACGTGATACATTGTGATACATTGTATAATTTCGCATGACTGTGAGAACCACAAGTTATTTCAAGTTTTGCACTGTAGGCTATGTAGGCTATGTTTTGGTTGGTATGAAAATAAGGTCTATACACTCTTAGAAAAAAAGAAAATATCTGTATAGAACCTTTTGGTTCTTTGGAGGAGATTAAAGAACCTTTACTAAAAAAGGTTCTATATACACTAAGTGTACAAAACATTATGAACACTTTCCATGACATCGACTGACCAGGTGAATCCAGGTGAAAGCTATTATCCCTTATTGATGTCACTTGTTAAATCCACTTCAATCAGTGAAGGGGAGGAGACAGGTGTAAGATGGAGTTTTAACCTTGAGGCAATTGAGACATGGATTGTGTATGTGTGCCATTCAGAGGGTGAATGGGCAAGACAAATGATTTAAGTGCCTTTGAACGGGGTATGGTAGTAGATGCCAGGCGCACCGGTTTGTGACAAGAACTGCAACGCTACTGGGTTTCCCGTGTGCAACAAGAATGGTCCACCACCCAAAGGACATCCAGCCAACTTGACACAACTGTGAGAAGCAATGGAGTCAACATGGGCCAGCATCCCTG
Source organism: Coregonus lavaretus (assembly GCF_964263955.1). Taxonomy (NCBI): domain Eukaryota; kingdom Metazoa; phylum Chordata; class Actinopteri; order Salmoniformes; family Salmonidae; genus Coregonus; species Coregonus lavaretus. Next base: position 9,796,543 of record NC_140013.1, read on the forward strand.
TGCGACGCTTTCGACACCTTGTAGAGTCCATGCCCCGTCAAATTGAGGCTGTTCTCAGGGCAAAAGGGGGTGCAACTCAATATTAGGAAGGGTTCCTAATGTTTTGTACACGCAGTGTATATACATTTTTGTTGTTCACTGTAACTAATGGACACAGTATATTGTATTGTATTGCATTGTATTGTAAAGAAGTCAGACAGAGTTGACGTGGGCCATCATTCAAACAAAGGGATGCCTCCCTGGCCACCAGTTCATAAATGTGTTTGCATATAATGACAAACTAGGTCCTCAAAATATGGCTTTATGTATTGTGTTAACACATTTATTTTTAATGAACCTACTCCATTCGCTTAGGATCCCACTTGGTGAAGGCCACATGATTGAAAACGGATGAATGCAACAACTATGTCTCTGTCACTGACAAATACAGTCATGGGTGGTAACTCTACAATTCACTTGAAAAGCTTTACACTAAGCAGTGTGTTAATTTACCCATATAGACACCAGACCAGAATTAAATGTAACACTCTCAGTGTTGATTTAACACTAGAGAATTTGCTGTGTAGGTACTGTATGTAAATTGCACTTGGCAACTCATTAATATGAATGCCATGACTCAAGCATTCTTTACTGTTAAGTCGAGTACATAGGCCTCAGTTGAGGCTGCTGAGGGGAGGACGGCTCATAATAATGGCTGGAATGGAGTCAATGGAATGGTATCAAACACATCAAACACATGGGCGTGTCACTGAGACACTGCACTGTCTTTTTCTCTGCCTCTGATATATGGCTCACCTTAGCAGAGCAAAGAGCAGCTCTCCTCTCTCAGTCCCTACTGATCTACCATGTGTGTGGCTCGACATCTCCCCCACCTGGCAGAGCGCCGTAACTGCAAATCCATGTTTTCTCCACCTTCTCCCTCCTCCTCTTCCCCGCTTGACAGTCCCTCTCTTTCATCTCCCTGCAGTTAGAGCATTGATATTCAGAGCGGGTTCCCTGGCAGTGGGAAATAATTATGTTCATGCATTTCTATGTAAACGTTATGAGAATGGAAGGGTGTGCACAAACAATAAACAAAGGATCTCGTAACAGATATCCATTAGCTATTATGGAGCGTTTCTGAATATACACATAGTGGTTTGCCTTGTGAAATGCTATTTGAGTGTGTGTTATAGACAGATGGGGTGTCAGATATCAATGGTTTGAGGTGGTGGTGTAGGCCTCCTGTAGCTCAGTTGGTAGAGCATGGCGCTTGCAACGCCAGGGTTGTGGGTTCAATTCCCACGGGGGGAAAGTATGAAAAATGTATGCACTCACTAACTGTAAGTCGCTCTGGATAAGATTGTCTACTAAAATGTAAATGAAGTGCGGTGTCAAGGGAGCAGAATTGATAGCTTGTCTTTCTGTAGCTTCCACAGAGATCCCTGTTATCTTGGGGAACCTGCTCCAAATTCACATTGTGACTAAACTGTAGTAAAGCATGCATGTTTTCATATCCAAGCGCACCTTTAGGGAACAGGTCTGGGAATGGACTACGTACAGTGCATTCAGACCCCTTCCCTTTTTCCACATTTTGTTACGTTACAGCCTTATTTAAAATGGATTAAATAAAATGTTTTCCTATTCAATCTACACACAATACCCCATAATGACAAAGCATTTTTTTGCAAATGTTTTAAACAAAAAAACAGAAATATGTTATTTACATAAGTATTCAGACTCTTTGCTATGCAACTCGAAATTGAGCTCAGGTGCATCCTGTTTCCATTGATCATCCTTGAGATTTTTCTACTTGATTGGAGTCCACCTGTGGTAAATTCAATTGGTTGGACATGATTTGGAAAAGCAAACAGAGCAAAAAGGAATTGTCCGTAGAGCTCAGAGACAGGATTGTGGCACAGATCTGGGGAAGGGTACCCAAACATTTCTGCAGCATTGAAGGTCCCCAAGAACACAGTGGCCTCCATCATTCTTAAATGGAAGAAGTTTGGAACCACCATGACACTTCCTAGAGCTGGCCGCCCGGGCCAAACTGAACAATTGGGGGAGAAGGGCCTTGGTCAGGGAGGTGACCAAGAACCCGATGGTATCTCTGACAGAGCTCCAGAGTTCCTCTGTGGAGATGGGAGAACCTTCCAGAATGACAACCATCTCTGCAGCACTCCACCAATCAGGCCATTATTGTAGAGTGGCTAGACGGAAGCCACTCCTCAGTAAAAGGCACTTGACATCCCGCTTGGAGTTTGCCAAAAGGCACCTAAAGGACTCTCAGACCATGAGAAACAAGATTATCTGGTCTGATGATACCAAGATTAAACTATTTGGCATGAATGCCAAGCTTCACATATGGAGAAAACCTGGCACCATCCCCACAGGGAAGTATGGTGGTGGCAGCATCATGCTGTGGGGATGTTTTTCAGAGGCAGGGACTGAGAGACTAGTCAGGATCGAGGGAAAGATGAACGGAGCAAAGTACAGAGAGATCCTTGATGAAAACCTGCTCCAGAGCGCTCAGACTGGGGCGAAGGTTCACAAGGACAACGACCCTAAGCACACAGCCAAGACGACGCAGGACTGGCTTCAGGACAAGTCTCTGAATGTCCTTGAGTGGCCCAGCCAGAGCCCGGACTTAAACCTGATCAAACATTTCTGGAGAGACCTGAAAATAGCTGTGCAGCGACGCTCCCCATTCAACCTGACAGTGCTTGAGAGGATCTGCAGTGAAGAATGGGAGAAATCTCCCAAATACAGGTGTGCCAAGCTTGTAGCGTCATACCCAAGAAGACTCGAGGCTGTTATAGCTGCAAAAGGTGCTTCAACAAAGTACTGAGTAAAGGGTCTGAAAACGTATGTAAATGTGATATTTCCTGTTTTCTTTTATATACATTTGCAAAAAATTCTTAAAACCTGTTTTTGCTTTGTCATTATGGGGTATTGTGTGTAGATTGATGAACACAATTTAATCCATTTTTAGAAGATGGCTGTAAAGTAACAAAATGTGGAAAAAGTCAAGGGGCCTGAATACTTTCGGAATTCACTCTATCTTTCCTTTAAAAAAATCTGCCTTGTGTAAGTTTATTTTCTGTTTTCAGTTTCCTGATAAAGATGTAAGCATTTAATTTTACAAATATTTTACATTTACAGCTTTCTATCCATCGCAATGATGACAGTGTTGTTGTTGTTGTTGTTTTCGTTGTGGTTGTTTTAATCGTTGTTGTTGTTTGAGTTGCTGTTTTCATTGTTGTTGTTGTTTGCTAACAGCCTTTCCCCTCCCCTTGTCTTCCAGGAGCCTAGCCATGGAGACCCTGCTCCTGTGCCTGGCCCTCCTCGCTGCACCCGCCGCCACCATGCTGTGCCCCAAGCGCTGCATCTGCCAGAACCTCATGCCCTCCTACACTGTCCTCTGCGCCAAGACAGGCCTGCTCTTTGTCCCGCCGAACATTGACCGGCAGACGGCCGAGCTGCGCCTCATGGACAACTTCATCACCACCCTTCGTCACCGTGACTTCGCCAACATGAGCAGCCTCATCCACCTGATGCTGTCGCGCAACACCATCAGCCAGATCAAGCCGTACGCCTTCGCCGACCTGCAGGACCTGCATGCCCTGCACCTGGACGCCAACCGGCTCACCATGCTGGACGATACCCACTTCCAGGGCCTGGTCAACCTCAGGCACATGATTCTGGCCAACAACCAGCTGCACAGCATATCTGAGGGGGCCTTCCAGGACTTCCTGGAGACCCTGGAAGACCTGGACCTGTCCTACAACAACCTGGTGAACATCCCCTGGGAGACCATTGGCCTGCTGGCCAGTGTCAACACCCTCAGTCTGGACCACAACCTCATAGAGATGGTCCCCGAGGGCATCTTCTCCAACCTACATAAGCTTGCGCGTCTAGACATGACCTCCAACAAGCTGAAGAAGATCCCTCCAGATCCCCTGTTCCTGAGAATCCCAGTGTACGCTAAGCTGAAGGGGTCTCCACTCACGTCCCTGGTGCTGAGCTTTGGTGGGAACCCGCTGCACTGTAACTGTGAGCTAGTGTGGCTGAGGAGGCTGACCAGAGAAGATGACCTGGAGACCTGCGCCTCTCCCCGAGAGCTTGCCGGCAAGTATTTCTGGACCATCCGTGAGGAGGAGTTTGTGTGCGAGCCGCCCATGATCACGCGGCACACCTCCAAGATGTTTGTGATGGAGGGTCAGGAGGTGAGCCTGCGCTGTAAGTCGGTGGGCGACCCGGAACCTTCCACACATTGGGTCAGCCCCGAGGGGAAGCTGATCGGGAACACGTCCCGCACCATATGCTACGAGAACGGCTCTTTGGACATCCTCACCACCACTGTGAAGGACTCTGGGAAGTTCACCTGCATTGCCTCCAACGCCGCTGGCGAGGCCACAGCGCCTGTGGAGCTGGTGGTTAACCCCTCGCCACACTTTGACCCCAAGCTGGAGCCCGAGCCTGGCCCCTCGGACATCCCCACCTCCATCAAGTCCAACGCCAGCGGGGGCCACGCCCGCACTGACCATCAGAGGGTCAGCGTGTCGGAGCTGAGCTCGAGCTCGGCCACCATCCGATGGCCCCCTCAGGACCACATCCCCGGGGTCCGCATGTACCAGATCCAGTACAACAGCTCCTCCGACGACATCCTCATATACAGGTGAGCTGGGCACCGCATGCTTTTACATAAGATTAGATAAGATGACATGCGTCTCTTTGGGGGGTGGTTAATGTTATTGAAACTATCCCTATAAAGCTGACTGGTACCTCTGTGTGGAAGGTGGTCTTCACGTTTGCCATTGCATACTGTGGGTCTCTTGTTGTTCTTTGACAGTTCATGAGCCTCCAAATTGATCCTCATTAACAGCCTGGTTCAGAGAGGCACTGAATCACATTGATAATTAATTTAGTGCCCGATGACAACATGAGTGGAATGTAACTCATCGCTAAAGAAGTCCCAGAGCGAACTGCAGAAACACTAGGGCATGATGCCCACAGGGAAAACGACATAGAAGTTCTGAAATAGTGAGTTGGAATGACTCAATGTGCGTACATCTATTGCCACACCAACCTATATAGCCTTACTGTGCAGGAGCCATTAGCTATAATGGGTCTGGTAGTGACATAGAGTGAGGAAGAGCCTATAAGAAGATAACTTGTTGCCATCAATCATCTCCATAGGACTGAGAGGGAGATCCAGTTACATATTGACCTTTCTGATATCCGATTCAGATGTTATATTAGGTGGGTTGACTCCCAAGTATCACAGGCCAAGCATTCAATTATATAATGGACTGAATGTTGCAATGCCTCACTCGTACTGTAATGCCTCACTCGTACTGTAAGTGTCATGGAAAGGTTTTGAAAAGGGTTGAGTTCGGCATTTGTAATTCAGTATTGTTCCTATCAGAAATACCAATATACTGTGCACTTTTAAGTGATTGTGATTATTTGTAGAGGTATTAACTTCAGTGAGAGAAAATATTAAATATTTTCAATAGCACCCAAAGGAATCCCAGTGCAGAGTGGCACTGATGTAAACACATTACCCCAGTGAAGTGCAATCCGTTCCAGAAGGCAGTGTTTGATAACTGTTTTTGAATGAGGCACAGTCTTCACCCCAACTTTAGGAATGAAAATGATCTGTTCTTATGGGAACAGTGGTTTCTGAGCCTCCTCCATTTCAGAGATTTCAGAGAATGACTGTTGCAGAGAGCATAAAACACCTGAAACATCCCGATTTACACAGAGAAGAAAGGCAGGTCACTCCCACAGTCACAACAGCCCTCTGTTTGTCTCTGCTAAGAATCAAGTGGAACATTAACAGAAAAAAAACAGAATTCTCTCCTCAAAGTGAAAACCACAGATATCGCTGGCCATTACATTCGGCTGCGAACCCCTTTCTTCTCCTAGGGCAATATTCTCCTCTTGAGCTTTCAAAGATTTCTTTAAACTCGCTATTCAGCGGCTCATTATTTTTTATAAGAGGTGCAGTAGAAAGCATCCCCATGAGTGTTGGAAACATGACTGCAACGCAAGCCTATGTTATTCCAGAGACTTGGAAGTGAAAGTACTGTACAGCATTAGAAGTCTTAAGTTTTTTTTTTCTTTTTCCTGCCCCACGGCAAAAATAGCCAGCGAGCTCATTTCCATCCACCTCTCAGTTGAAGCTCTTTCCGGCACTCACACAGTGGATTATTCCACAAGCCTATAACGGACGGACGGAGAGATTCGTTAAAAGACGGAAATGAATCTATCGATTCAGGTTTTTTTATTCCACCACAGCCCTCTTCAACATTGCGCTGTGGAGTGATTCTCTGTTGATGGAGCCCCGTTACTACCTAATTAACTTCCAGCCTTTCCCTGAGGATGGATTAAGACAAAAAAGACATGTGGGAGAAGCAATTTGCTATTAATTATGCAAAAAGCACATGGAGGCCTTTGGTTTATGAAGCTGCAATGTCATCGGAATGCGTTTTCTAATCAATTAGGCACACATGAGTCCAGCTCTGTGTGGACTGACGGTTGTATTGAATTTGGGAGGTGGTGATGGAGGGATGGAGGGAGGGGGGAATGAAGGGATGCGGGGGCTGAGGACAGCTAATATACTCAGACACATTAACAATGTGCTGAAAACAGGAGAGGATTGTGACGGTATCAGCTTTCCTCAGTCTCTTTCTTCTCTTTTACATCAAGTCGACTGGACTCTATTTCTCTTACATTCGTTCCATCTCTCTGTCCATCTTTTTACTCCAGGGATCACTACCTAATTGCCTTTATGTTTGTATGGTCTCTTCTGAGACAGTCTTATATGAGAAGATGAGAAGAGGACTATCCTATATCATAGCCATTATAGACAGCATGTGGTAGGGAGGTTTCAGCACACACTCACATCCATGATTACACGCACAAGAGTACACACACACACATACACACACACGCAGTCCTCCATGTCCCTAACCCCTCCCGGGCCCCCTGCCTGGAACATCCATATTCCCATCTCTAATGTGATAGACTGGTGACAGGAGCTGTGGGAAGGTCAGGTCTGACTATGTCAGGGTCGGTTCCCGCTCCTCTCTCACCATCCCCACCACCTCCTCCCCATTGCATGCAGAGGACCCAGCCTTCCCCTCCATGTCCATCAAAGCCCCACCAGAGGATGTGGATGAGGACATATCTGAAGATACAGTATATTGGGGCCTATTATTTTTTGACCCGGTTGAGCTCCCTTTTTATACCTAGACTGTATGCTAGGCTCAGGGCTAATGAAATGGCCAGACCCGTCTGTGGGCGGCTAGTGACCTCCACTCATCCACAACATCCACTAATGATGTGCGTATATGCACTGGGGCACATAGAACAGGTCCAACATCAAAACGATTCCCCCTAAGTAGTGAGATTTCACCTTTTTAGTATTTTGATCATCTCTCTTCTATTTTCCTTTCTTTCTTACTTTCTTTCTTTCAAAGAAATGTTCACGGAATTGAAATGTACATTTACCATCATACATTTTCATGCTTTTTTCGTTAACATCAAATAAAATGTTATTCTTCACATGCTTCGTAAACAACAGGTATAGACTAACAGTGAAATGCTTACTTACGGGTCCTTCCCAACAATGCAGAGAGAAAGAAAATAGAGAAAGAAAAGAAAAGTAATAACACGTAATAATAAAAGTAATATCTCATCATAAAATATTCAAATCAAATCAAATCAAATCAAATTGTATTGGTCACATGCGCCGAATACAACAGGTGCAGACATTGCAGTGAAATGCTTACTTACAGCCCTTAACCAACAGTGCATTTATTTTAAACAAAAAAAGTAAGAATAAAACAACAACAACAAAAAAGTGTTGAGAAAAAAAGAGCAGAAGTAAAATAAAGTGACAGTAGGGAGGCTATATATACAGTAAAATAAAGTGACAGTAGGGAGGCTATATATACAGGGGGGTACCGTTGCAGAGTCAATGTGCGGGGGCACCGGCTAGTTGAGGTAGTTGAGGTAATATGTACATGTGGGTAGAGTTAAAGTGACTATGCATAAATACTTAACAGAGTAGCAGCAGCGTAAAAAGGATGGGGTGGGGGGGCAGTGCAAATAGTCCGGGTAGCCATGATTAGCTGTTCAGGAGTCTTATGGCTTGGGGGTAGAAGCTGTTGAGAAGTCTTTTGGACCTAGACTTGGCACTCCGGTACCGCTTGCCGTGCGGTAGCAGAGAGAACAGTCTATGACTAGGGTGGCTGGAGTCTTTGACAATTTTGAGGGCCTTCCTCTGACACCGCCTGGTATAGAGGTCCTGGATGGCAGGGAGCTTTGCCCCAGTGATGTACTGGGCCGTACGCACTACCCTCTGTAGTGCCTTGCGGTCAGAGGCCAAGCAGTTGCCATACCAGGCGGTGATGCAACCAGTCAGGATGCTCTCGATGGTGCAGCTGTAGAATTTTTTGAGGATCTGAGGACCCATGCCAAATCTTTTTAGTCTCCTGAGGGGGAATAGGCTTTGTCGTGCCCTCTTCACGACTGTCTTGGTGTGTTTGGACCATGATAGTTCGTTGGTGATGTGGACACCAAGGAACTTGAAGCTCTCAACCTGTTCCACTACAGCCCCGTCGATGAGAATGGGGGCGTGCTCAGTCCTCTTTTTTTTCCTGTAGTCCACAATCATCTCCTTTGTCTTGGTCACGTTGAGGGAGAGGTTGTTGTCCTGGCACCACACGGCCAGATCTCTGACCTCCTCCCTATAGGCTGTCTCATCGTTGTCGGTGATCAGGCCTACCACTGTTGTGTCGTCGGCAAACTTAATGATGGTGTTGGAGTCGTGCCTGGCCATGCAGTCATGGGTGAACAGAGAGTACAGGAGGGGACTGAGCACGCACCCCTGAGGGGCCCCCGTGTTGAGGATCAGTGTGGCAGATGTGTTGTTACCTACCCTTACCACCTGGGGGCGGCCCGTCAGGAAGTCCAGGATCCAGTTGCAGAGGGAGGTGTTTAGTCCCAGGATCCTTAGCTTAGTGATGAGCTTAGAGGGCACTATGGTGTTGAATGCTGAGCTGTAGTCAATGAATAGCATTCTCACGTAGGTGTTCCTCTTGTCCAGGTGGGAAAGGGCAGTGTGGAGTGCGATAGAGATTGCATCATCTGTGGATCTGTTGGGGCGGTATGCAAATTGGAGTGGGTCTAGGGTTTCTGGGATTATGCTGTTGATGTGAGCCATGACCAGTCTTTCAAAGCACTTCATGGCTACAGACGTCAGTGCTACGGGTCGGTAGTCATTTAGGCAGGTTATCTTAGAGTTCTTGGGCACGGGGACTATGGTGGTCTGCTTGAAACATGTTGGTATTACAGACTCAGTCAGGGACATGTTGAAAATGTCAGTGAAGACACTTGCCAGTTGGTCAGCACATGCTCGGAGTATACGTCCTGGTAATCCGTCTGGCCCTGCGGCCTTGTGAATGTTGACCTGCTTAAAAGTCTTACTCACATCGGCTACGGAGAGCGTGATCACATAGTCGTCCGGAACAGCTGGTGCTCTCATGCATGCTTCAGTGTTGCTTGCCTCGAAGCGAGCATAGAAGTGGTTTAGCTCGTCTGGTAGGCTTGTGTCACTGGGCAGCTCGCGGCTGTGCTTCCCTTTGTAGTCTGTAATAGTTTTCAAGCCCTGCCACATCCGACGAGCGTCAGAGCCAGTGTAGTATGATTCAATCTTAGACCTGTATTGACTCTTTGCCTGTTTGATGGTTCGTCGGAGGTCATAGCGGGATTTCTTATAAGCGTCCGGGTTAGAGTCCCGTTCCTTGAAAGCGGCAGCTCTACCCTTTAGCTCAGTGCGGATGTTTCCTGTAATCCATGGCTTCTGGTTGGGGTATGTACGTACGGTCACTGTGGGGACGACATCATCGATGCACTTATTGATGAAGCCAGTGACTGATGTGGTGTACTCCTCAATGCTGTCTGAAGAATCCCGGAACATGTTCCAGTCTGTGCTAGCAAAACAGTCCTGTAGCTTAGCATCTGCGTCATCTGACCACTTTTTTATTAACCGAATCACTGGTGCTTCCTGCTTCAGTTTTTGCTTATAAGCAGGAATCAGGAGGATAGAGTTATGGTCAGATTTGCCAAATGGAGGGCGAGGGAGAGCTTTGTATGCGTCTCTGTGTGTGGAGTAAAGGTGGTCTAGAGTTTTTTTCCCTCTGGTTGCACATTTAACATGCTGGTAGAAATTAGGTAGAATGGATTTAAGTTTCCCTGCATTAAAGTCCCCGGCTACTAGGAGCGCTGCATCTGGATGAGCGTTTTCCTGTTGATTAATGGCCTTGTACAACTCATTCAGTGCAATCTTAATGCCAGCATTGGTTTGTGGTGGTAAATAGACAGCTATGAAAACTATAGATGAAAACTCTCTTGGTAAATAGTGTGGTCTACAGCTTATCATAAGATACTCTACCTCAGGCGAGCAAAACCTCGAGACTTCCTTGGTATTTGATTTTGTGCACCAGCTATTGTTTACAAATATACAGAGACCGCCACCCCTTGTCTTACCAGAGTCTGCAGTTCTGTCCTGTCGATGTAGCGTATAGCCCGCTAGCTGAATGTTATCATTGTTGTCGTTCAGCCACGACTCCGTGAAACATAAGATATTACAGTTTTTAATGTCCCGTTGGTAGGATAACCGTAATCTTGAATCGTCAATTTTATTCTCAAAATATTCACTTTATAGTAAAGCACCAGACCATAATATGACCCTGACTTTATGGGGGAAAGATATTCTGCATGCTCCATGAATGTATTATAATGTGTAAAGAATAAGACAGTGGATAAACAGGATGACAGTAGAATAGTAAGTCAGTTTAATAGAAACAGCAGGTGTAACCTGTGGATAAGGCAGGGTAGAGGAGGGTACTCTGAGACAGTATGAATCGTGCCATGCGAGCGTAGAGGTTGACCCCACTGGCGCCTGTGTTTAGAGGAGAAATGTTTAATGCACACACTGTCACCCACGTTGTCACCCCTTGGGCACGTCGCGCTTTGAAATTCCGTTCCGTGTCTCGTCACCTCGGAGCCCCCGGGCCCCTATGTCCCTGTTGATAAATGGAACAGTTTGGTACGCTAGCCACCGGGGTAACAGCAGACACACACACAGACACACACACACGCAGGCACGTGCACAGGCACAGACACACACACACGCACCTTAGCCAATGTGTGGTCTAGTGTTTGTAAGACAGAAAGTAAACCTGACAATGGAGAGAGGAGAATGAGAGGAGAGCAGGAAAGAGGGTATGTGTGGCTGTGTGTGGTTAGAGTAGTAAAGGTTAAATGTAATCTCCAGGTACTGAAATATAGGTTGTTGAGTTCACTGCCTTCAAAGCAGCTCTCAGTTTTCGAATTACTGCTAGAATGTTCACTCTGTCAATAACGTTGTTCTCTCTCTCTCTCTCTCTCTCTCTCTCTCTCTCTCTCTCTCTCTCTCTCTCTCTCTCTCAGGATGATCCCTGCGTCTCATAAGTTCTTCCTACTCAGTGACCTGGCCTCTCAACGGGACTATGACCTGTGCGTGCTGGCGGTGTACGATGACGGCGTCACGGCCCTGACCGGCACCCGCCTGGTGGGCTGCGTGGCTTTCACCACCGAGCACGAGTACCGCCAGTGCCGCTCCCTCCACGACCAGTTCCTGGGCGGCACCATGATCATCGTGATCGGCGGTATCATCGTGGCCTCCGTGCTCGTCTTCATCTTCATCCTCCTCATGAAGTACAAGCTGCACAGCAACCACTACAAGCAGAAGACGGCACATGTCAGCAACGTGTGCTCTCAGACCAACGGGGGCCAGGCGGCAGGCGGGGGAGGCGCTCCCATCCCCCCCTCGTCCTCGTCCTCAGGCTCGGCCAATAAGCCCATGCCTCCTGGCCCAGTGGACAAGGTAGGGCACGAGGGACCCCATCAGGCCTCGGAAGGGGGCTTCGGAGGGCCTTTGAAAGGGACCACCGTAGTGGACTTGAACCCAGACTACGGGAAGTCAGTGAAGGACGAGGATGATTTATCACAATAACGCAGGATCTTGGACTTCCCCACCCCCGCCCCCTTTTTATTTCCTGATGCTGGGGTCTCTCTGCCTTACCAAGGATTATCTTGTGTTCAAGGTGGGTGATTCCTGTCAGACAAGGGCAAGTGCTCAGGGCTCACCTGTATTCATTAACATTTCTGAAGCTTCTGTGAGAGCTTACAGATATGTGTAGTTTACAGATTGTGTGTGTGTGTGTGTGTGTGTGTGTGTGTGTGTGTGTGTGTGTACATGCTGTGTTCCTGTAAGTCTAGGTGCATCTGCATGCAGTGTCTATTTCGAGGGGCTTGTCTTGACAAAGCGCAGTACTTATGCTGTATAATCCTTTCCTCTTTAAATGAAGCGAGGTAAACAGTACAGTGAACTAGTCCTATTGAGCTGCAGCTGTGACTGCAGGCAAGCTTTGCTGGTGCCCCATGCCAGGCCCCCAGGACTGGTGGGAATAGGCAATGATCATAAAATCACACAGCACATAAAGGACGTCACGCAGTGCTCACTCGCTCCACGCCTCCCCCTCTCTCTCCTTCCTTCCCTCCCTCCCTCGCTGCCCGATGGGACTACCCCCCACTCTGTTTCCATGAAACCAATCATAGCTGACTCCGCTGGCCCTGAGGTATTTGTTGTGTGTTTAATATCCGCAGTATAGCACAATCTTCTCTACATCTGCACTCTCCAAATACAAATGAACTGAGCTGGGCCCGGGGCTTCTCTGGCGCGTTTTAAACACCATCGTCAGTGTCTCTGCCGCCCACCACCAACATCACGTCGTCCTGCGTATTAGCACACTCAATGCACTAGCGAGGGTTTGAAGTAATCTTTGGGGCTTCCTAAGGCATTTGTGTTATTCTGATTACTTTTTGGAGGGCAGACTAGAGGCTATGTCAGTAGCAGCTGGAAGTTACTTTTAAATAAGGGTCAGAATCATGTTAGAAAAGGCATTTGGCACCCACATGTATAATAGCGACCCCTATGCGTATGATCAGGTAGGCTCTTGTTAACCTAAGCCAGCGGTTCCTAAACTAGGGGTCGCCACCCCATGTGGGGTCACCTGATATGAAAATGGGGTCGCAGGAGAATTTCAAAAATAATTATATATTATAATATCATCTTTGTATCTCAAAATCGGAAATGTGGTTAACCTTAAAAATCGATACCGGGCGCAATTGATATGGTGAAAACAATGTGTGGGGAGGCAGAGGCACAGAATCTCCCATCAATACCTTTGTCAGATAACACTGTTAAACGAAGAGTTTATGCTATTGCTAGCAATCAAGAGGAAACTGACTGAACGACTGAAACTCCCAAGCTTATGCTCTCCAAATGGACCTTAGCTGTGAGGGCTTTTGACTTTTGTTCACTATACATGTCGGGGGATGCTATTCACAGGACATATTGTTCTGTCTCACGATTCCAGAGTATGAAACGGCATAGGGGATGTTCATTGTGCTGTGTGGCTATATTGACGAAAAACAGATTCCATATGGGATCGAATGATGGGCTTTTGCACAGATAGGGCTCCATCTATCCCGGGACGGCAGGCAGGCCTCTGCACTCTAGTTATGAATGTGTCTCCCTCTGCCATATGGATGCATTGTAGGATACACAGAGAGCAACTGGGGGCAAAAGAGCTGAGCACAGAACTCTGAGATATTCTGCAACAGGTAACTTCCATTGTAAACTACATCAAACCACATCCACTGCGCGCCCACCTGTTCCCAAAACTATGTGGAGATCAGAGCATGACAATGTTCTATTTCACGCCGAGGCTTGGTGGTTATCGAGGGGGAGTGTTGGAAAGATTTTTCGCATTGAGAGAGGAACTGTTGTCATTCACAATGGATGTAAAAAAAATGTTTGGAAGAGCACTTTGGGACGGACCTACTTCCCAATCCGTTTGACTGTGATCCTGTCATGTGACCGAATGCTGCAGACAACGCATTCACAGTTCACTACAGAGGAGTTTTGGTTCCTGATGCAAAGGGAATAACCTGCCTCTTGAATGCCGCGTTCAAAACAACTGGGAACTGAGAACTTGGAAATCTCAGACTTCAGTGTATTCAAGACAACTGGGAACTCAGAAAGAAACAAGCTTCAACTGGGAAAAATCATTTTGAATGGTTATCCAACTCGGAATTCCAACTTGGGAACTCAGGCTTCTTTCTAGAGCTCTGACTTTCCGACCTAAAGATCACTGACGTCATGATTTGACCTTGTTTTTTTCCGAGTTCCCAGTTGTTTTGAAAGTGCCATAAAACTCATGGTAGGCTACCCTTCGCCAGCTCATATCTGTGAAAAACTAGATTCAGTGCTCTCGTCTTCATTAAAACCAAATATTGATCCAGGTTGGATGTAACAGCAGAGATGAGGTTCGCACTGTCGACCACGCCCACTGACTTTAAAAATCTCTGACGCGACATGCATCAAGCACACCCATCTCATTAGTGGTGATGAGATAAGAGACATTAGGTCAGACTAATTTGCAATTGACTGCCCCACGTTAATAGTATGTGATGGTGTGTTGACAAGACAATCAGAAATATTGTTTTTCAATTGACTGCCATGGCCCCAAATAAAAAAGTTAACATTGGCTGTTAATTACATACTTTTTTTCACATGGGTGGGGTCGTGAGAATTTTCAGAAATCAAAATGGGGTCGTGGGCCAAAAAAGTTTGGGATCCCCTGACCTAAGCTAAGAAATTATCAACATTATGATCACTGTCTTCATTGACCTCATGTAATAGCTTGCAATTTGAGTCATCAATGGCTGCAACAGTGAAGCAATCCATGCAGCTCTCATTTGGGATCAATTGTTTTTGTTGTTGAGCATTTATGAGTCCTGGTTGCATTACATATCCATTTAGTAGGAAGAGCTATTTTTGTCTCAGACGACCGAGTGATTGGACCTTGGTTACATCCGGTATCGATCATAGTCTAACTTCTTCAAGAAGAGAGTTTAGTTGGCTCAATCAATGGCCGTCTGTCCCGGTACCCTGTGTGTTTATAGCTGTGGGCAGCAGCAGGCAGTGTTCTCTCTCTGTGACATGCCTGGATGAGGCAGACGAGGTAGCATTCTTCCTCAGCCTCAGTGCTCATCGTTTAGCTGTGAAATACCTGCAGTGTCTGTGCATCCATAATTCATCTAGGAGCGTCAGACAGCCAGCGAAGAGATGACAGATCACTCCCAGGAGGCCCTGGGTTTCTCACAGCGACACAATGAGGCTGACGGAGTCACCGGCGACATGAGGAAGGGAGAGCGGTGAAGGGGAGAGAGAGAGCGAGAAGGTGGAGAGAGATACAGAGGTAGGGGAAGGGGAAAAAGAGAGAAAGAAAGAGAGAAAGAAAGAAAGAGACTGGAGAGCAGAGAGAAGTTTAAGAGGAAACAGAGTCAAGGAGGACAAAGACAAAGGTAGAGAGATTGAGGAGAGAAGACGTGGTGTACAGAGGGAGAAAGAAATGGAGGGGTTGAAAGAGGTAGGGATGGAGAAGAGAGTGAAAGGGGATACAGAGACAGTGAGAGAGGGAGAGAGAAAATAAAGCAGCACAGGAGAGAAACAGGTAAGGAGTTACAGATTTAGAGCTTGCTCTAATAAAGGAGTGCAGAGAGAGAGAGAGAGCGAGAGCGCGAGAGAATCTGACAGTAAATCTCAGCAAGACAAAAATAATGGTGTTCCAAAAAAGGTCCAGTTGCCAGGACCACAAATACAAATTCCATCTAGACACCGTTGCCCTAGAGCCCACAAAAAACGATACATACCTCGGCCTAAACATCAGCGCTACAGGTCACTTCCACAAAGCTGTGAACAATCTGAGAGACAAGGCAAAAAGGGCTTTCTATGCCATCAAAAGGAACATAACATTTGACATACCAATTAGGATCTGGCTAAAAATACTTGAATCAGTTATAGAACCCATTGCCCTTTATGGTTGTGTGACAAGTACTGAGGATACGAAGAGGCAGGACGCAGACGCAGGAATCAACAATGTAAAGGTTTACTTAACACTGAGCAAGTGACCAACAAAGAGCAAGTACACAACAAGACACTAACAATCACACACAACACTGAACAGTCCAGGGCTATATAGGGGTGGTGATGAGATGATGAGGTGCAGGTGTGCTGGAGGTAATTAGAGTGCGTTGGGTTTCCATTCAGTAGATCGGCGAATCAGAGCGCCAGAGGGGAGCAACGGGAGGAGATGTGACAGGTTGTGAGGCCTGGGATCCGCTCACCAACCAAGAATTCACAAAATGGGACAAACACCAAATTGAGACTCTGCATGCAGAATTCTGCAAAAATGTCCTCAGTGTACAACGTAAAAAACACAAAATAATGCATGCAGAGCAGAATTAGGCCAATACCCGCTAATGATTAAAATCCAGAAAAGAGCCGTTAAATTCTACAACCCCCTAAAAGAAAGTGATTCCCAAACCTTCCATAACAAAGCCATCACCTACAGACAGATGAACCTGGAGAAGAGTCCCCTAAGCAAGCTGGTCCTGCGGCTCTGTTCACAAACACTAACAAAGTATGAGGGGCTTTAGCGGGGGAATTAGTGGAGAACAATTGGAGGGTTACTTAGTAGCAATGCAAATATCATGGTACAGCTATATGGACACTCAATCACTATGGTATTATTGGTAAATTTACAAACATATATAATGGTAAATAGATTTGAAACTTGTATATATATGGTATATGGTGAAATAAGTATAGCCAGTTATAATTGTAATGGCTTAGCAGATAATAACAAAAGAAGAACAATATTTACATGGCTCAAAGAGAAGGAATATAATATATAATGTTTACAGGAAACTCATTCAACAATTCTAGATGAAATTGCGTGGGAAAAGGAATGGGGGGCGAAATATACTTCTCCCATGGGCAAAGAAACTCAAAAGGGGTGATGATATTATTTAACAGTAATTTCGATCCGAATGTGCAAATTCTCCAAACAGATACGCAAGATAGATGGATTATTTTTAATATGTTATTGGACCATAAACAGATATGGCTCATTAACCTTTACGGACCAAATAACCCTGCAAGCAATTCAAGACTCTATTATTATGGTGGGAGATGATAATACCGTTTTAAATAGCTCAATGGACCGTAAAGGAAATCACACTACAAACAATCACCCTCATGCTCGTAAGGAAATCGTGAATGTCATGGATACATTAGAATTAGTAGATATATGGAGGCTTAAATATCCTGATCTAGTGAGATATACATGGCGGAGACTCAATCAAGCTAGTCGTCTTGACTTCTTATGTCATTCTCGTTGGCACCAAAAGTTTAAAAAGTGTTCACAGGGGACAAAATGCGGTCGGACCATCATATAATTGGCATATACATTACTCTTACTGAATTTCCACGTGGGTGAGGATATTGGAAATTTAATCAAAGCCTATTGGATGATAACTTGTTTTTAACTAGGACAGAGGAATTTATAACAGATTTTTTCCGACATAACATACAGTGGGGAGAACAAGTATTTGATACACTGCCAATTTTGCAGGTTTTCCTACTTACAAAGCATGTAGAGGTCTGTAATTTTTATCATAGGTACACTTCAACTGTGAGAGACGGAATCTAAAACAAAAATCCAGAAAATCACATTGTAGGATTTTTAAGTAATTAATTTGCATTTTATTGCATGACATAAGTATTTGATACATCAGAAAAGCAGAACTTAATATTTGGTACAGAAACCTTTGTTTGCAATTACAGAGATCATATGTTTCCTGTAGGTCTTGACCAGGTTTGCACACACTGCAGCAGGGATTTTGGCCCACTCCTCCATACAGACCTTCTCCAGATCCTTCAGGTTTCGGGGCTGTCGCTGGGCAATACGGACTTTCAACTCCCTCCAAAGATTTTCTATTGGGTTCAGGTCTGGAGACTGGCTAGGCCACTCCAGGACCTTGAGATGCTTCTTACGGAGCCACTCCTTAGTGGCCCTGGCTGTGTGTTTTGGGTCGTTGTCATGCTGGAAGACCCAGCCACGACCCATCTTCAATGCTCTTACTGAGGGAAGGAGGTTGTTGGCCAAGATCTCGCGATACATGGACCCATCCATCCTCCCCTCAATACGGTGCAGTCGTCCTGTCCCCTTTGCAGAAAAGCATCCCCAGAATGATGTTTCCACCTCCATGCTTCACGGTTGGGATGGTGTTCTTGGGGTTGTACTCATCCTTCTTCTTCCTCCAAACACGGCGAGTGGAGTTTAGACCAAACAGCTCTATATTTGTCTCATCAGACCACATGACCTTCTCCCATTCCTCCTCTGGATCATCCAGATGGTCATTGGCAAACTTCAGACGGGCCTGGACATGCGCTGGCTTGAGCAGGGGGACCTTGCGTGCGCTGCAGGATTTTAATCCATGACGGCATAGTGTGTTACTAATGGTTTTCTTTGAGACTGTGGTCCCAGCTCTCTTCAGGTCATTGACAAGGTCCTGCCGTGTAGTTCTGGGCTGATCCCTCACCTTCCTCATGATCATTGATGCCCACGAGGTGAGATCTTGCATGGAGCCCCAGACCGAGGGTGATTGACCGTCATCTTGAACTTCTTCCATTTTCTAATAATTGCGCCAACAGTTGTTGCCTTCTCACCAAGCTGCTTGCCTATTGTCCTGTAGCCCATCCCAGCCTTGTGCAGGTCTACAATTTTATCCCTGATGTCCTTACACAGCTCTCTGGTCTTGGCCATTGTGGAGAGGTTGGAGTCTGTTTGATTGAGTGTGTGGACAGGTGTCTTTTATACAGGTAACGAGTTCAAACAGGTGTAGTTAATACAGGTAATGAGTGGAGAACAGGAGGGCTTCTTAAAGAAAAACTAACAGTTCTGTGAGAGACGGAATTCTTACTGGTTGGTAGGTGATCAAATACTTATGTCATGCAATAAAATGCAAATTAATTACTTAAAAATCATACAATGTGATTTTCTGGATTTTAGATTCCGTCTCTCACAGTTGAAGTGTACCTATGGTAACAATTACAGACCTCTACATGCTTTGTAAGTAGGAAAACCTGCAAAATCGGCAGTGTATCGAATACTTGTTCTCCCCACTGTAGGTAAAGCAAATCCCCTTATTGTACGGAACACCTTTAAATGTGACTTTAGAGGCCATGCAATTCAGTACTCATCTCGAAAACAAAAGCAATTTAGGTCAAAAGAGTCCATACTAACAAAGGAAACAGAAGGTCTAACAGTACAGATAGATAGCAACAACAACAAAACTGTAACATAGAGGCTCAGAATAAATTAGAGGGAAAACAACGCACCAAATTATTTTTTAATCTTCAACATAGGAATGCTACCAAAAATAATTTACTGAAACTGGTTACAAATGACAGAGTCACCCATGATTCCCAAATGATATTTTGAAGGAGGAAACAAAGTACTTTAAGCATATGTTTTTGTTTCAGTCGCCTCCATCTCCTCTAACTGAAGCTAATTGTAGAGATGTATTTTTCTATTGATAATGTAAAATTAACAGCCATACAGAAAGACTCATGTGAAGGTGAAATTACAGAGGAGGAACTTCTGGATGCAATTAAAGACTTTAAGTCCGGGAAAACTCCAGAGTTGGATGGCATACCAGTCGAGGTATACCAAACCTTTTTTGATATACTCAGCGGACCGTTATTAGCATGTTTTAACCACTCCTATGCAAATGGTAGTTTATCAGACACTCAAGAAGAAGGTCTGATTTCATTATTACTAAAACAGGATACAAGTGGAAAATATAAAGATCCAGTCCATTAAAAAAGTTGGAGGCCCCTTACACTTCAGGGTTGTGATGCAAAAATTCTAGCAAAATGTATAGCGCATAGAATAAAAAAGGTATTGTCGGACATTATTCATTTTAATCAGACAGGTTTTTTACATGGAAGATACATTGGAGGTAATATAAGGCAAGTACTGGAAACAATAGAACACTATGAAAAATTTGGGAAACCAGTTCTGCTATTCATAGCAGACTTCGAAAAGGCATTTGATAAAGTACGACTGGGGTTTATATATAAATGCCTGGAGCATTTCAATTTTGGAGAATCTCTTATAAAATGGGTAAAAACATGTATAGTAACCCTAGGTGTAAAATAGTACACTGCTCAAAAAAATTAAGGGAACACTTAAACAACACAATGTAACTCCAAGTCAATCACACTTCTGTGAAATCAAACTGTCCACTTAGGAAGCAACACTGATTGACAATAAATTTCACATGCTGTTGTGCAAATGGAATAGACAACAGGTGGATATTATAGGCAATTAGCAAGACACCCCCAATAAAGGACTGGTTTTGCAGGTGGTGACCACAGACCACTTCTCAGTTCCTATGCTTCCTGGCTGATGTTTTGGTCACTTTTGAATGCTGGTGGTGCTTTCACTCTAGTGGTAGCATGAGACGGAGTCTACAACCCACACAAGTGGCTCAGGTAGTTCTGCTCATCCAGGATGGCACATCAATGCGAGCTGTGGCAAGAAGGTTTGCTGTGTCTGTCAGCGTAGTGTCCAGAGCATGGAGGCGCTACCAGGAGACAGGCCAGTACATCAGGAGATGTGGAGGTGGCCGTAGGAGGGCAACAACCCAGCAGCAGGACCGCTACCTTCGCCTTTGTGCAAGGAGGAGCAGGAGGAGCACTGCCAGAGCCCTGAAAAATGACCTCCAGCAGGCCACAAATGTGCATGTGTCTGTTCAAACGGTCAGAAACAGACTCCATGAGGGTGGTATGAGGGCCCGACGTCCACAGGTGGGGGTTATGCTTACAGTCCAACACCGTGCAGAACGTTTGGCATTTGCCAGAGAACACCAAGATTGTCGAATTCGCCACTGGCGCCCTGTGCTCTTCACAGATGAAAGCAGGTTCACACTGAGCACATGTGACAGACGTGACAGAGTCTGGAGACGCCGTGGAGAACGTTCTGCTGCCTGCAACATCCTCCAGCATGACCGGTTTGGCGGTGGGTCAGTCATGGTGTGGGGTGGCATTTCTTTGGGGGGCCGCACAGCCCTCCTTGTGCTCGCCAGAGGTAGCCTGACTGCCATTAGGTACCGAGATGAGATCCTCAGACCCCTTGTGAGACCATATGCTGGTGCGGTTGGCCCTGGGTTCCTCCTAATGCAAGACAATGCTAGACCTCATGTGGCTGGAGTGTGTCAGCAGTTCCTGCAAGAGGAAGGCATTGATGCTATGGACTGGCCCGCCCGTTCCCCAGACCTGAATCCAATTGAGCACATCTGGGACATCATGTCTCGCTCCATCCACCAACGCCACGTTGCACCACAGACTGTCCAGGAGTTGGCGGATGCTTTAGTCCAGGTCTGGGAGGAGATCCCTCAGGAGACCATCCGCCACCTCATCAGGAGCATGCCCAGGCATTGTAGGGAGGTCATACAGGCACGTGGAAGCCACACACACTACTGAGCCTCATTTTGACTTGTTTTAAGGACATTACATCAAAGTTGGATCAGCATGTAGTGTGGTTTTCCACTTTAATTTTGAGGGTGACTCAAAATCCAGACCTCCATGGGTTGATATATTTGATTTCCATTGATATTTTTTGTGTGATTTTGTTGTCAGCACATTCAACTATGTAAAGAAAAAAGTATTTAATAAGATTATTTCCTTCATTCAGATCTAGGATGTGTTATTTTAGTGTTCCCTTTATTTTTTTGAGCAGTGTAAATAATGGCTATTTCTCCGAAAGTTTTAAGCTCTCAAGAGGAGGAAAACAAGGTTGTCTACTATCGGCATATCTATTTATTATGGCCATCAAGATGTTTGCTATTAAAATCAGATCCAACAATAACATCTAGGGATTAGAAATCCAGGGCTTAAAAACAAAGGTGTCATTGTACGCTAATGATTCATGTTTTCTTTTAAATCCACAACTTGAATCCCTCCACAGCCTCAGATGATCTAGATACATTTTCTAACCTCTCTGGATTACAACCAATTTATGATAAATGTACTATATTACATATTGGATCACTAAAAAATACAATGTTTACATTACCATGTAGTTTACCAATAAAATGGTCTGATGGTGATGTGGATATACTCGGAATACATAACCCAAATGAAATAAATAATCTCATTCCAATACATTTTAATAGAAAGTTAGCAAAAATAGATAAAATCTTGCTACCATGGAAAGGTAAATACCTGTCAATTTGTGGAAAAATCACCCTGATTATCTCTTTAGTATTATCCCAGTTTACCTATTTGCTTATGGTCTTGCCTATGCCTAGCGAACAGTTTTTTAAATTATATGAGAAAAAAATATTCCATTTAATTTGGAATGGCAAACCAGACAAAATTAAACGGGCCTATTTATATAATTAATATGAATTCAAAGGACAGAAATTATTAAATATTAAAACATTAGACCTATCACTAAAAGCTTCAGTCATACAAAATACTTTCATCCGAACTGGTTCTCTAGCAAATTAGTAAGATTGTTCAAGAATGGCATTTTCCCTTTATTCAGATTACAACCTCTCACTTTCAGTTATTTAAAAAGGAAATAATCTCCCAAATATCACTATTTCTAAAACAAGCCATAGAAAGTTGGTTGGAATTTCAATTGAATCCTCCAGAAACGACAGAACAAATAATGCAACAAATATTGTGGTTAAACTCAAATATACTAATTGATTAAAAAAAAGTTTTTTTGTTGACAAAATGTTTAAAAAAGGTATAATCTTCGTAAATGATATCATAGGTAGGACTGGTGGATTCATGTCGCACATGCAGCTAACAAAAAAATGTCTGCTCTACCCAAAATTACAACCAAATAAATGCAGCATTACTGCAAAAATGGAAGAGGAAAGTGGAAGAGGGAAAAAGTAAGGAACTTGTCTGTCAGCCTTGCATTAAAGAACATAATTGGTTAAAGAAAACTGTGATAAATAAAAAAGTATACCAGTTTCATTTAAGGACCAAAGGATTGACAGCCGTCCCATATACAGTGAGGGAAAAAAGTATTTGATCCCCTGCTGATTTTGTACGTTTACCCACTGACAAAGAAATGATCAGTCTATAATTTTAATGGTAGGTTTATTTGAACAGTGAGAGACCGAATAACAACAAAGAAATCCAGAAAAACGCATGTCAAAAATTTTATAAATGTATTTAGGTTGAGAGCTTTTGTGAAAGAGCACAGTTAGAAAGATATGGCATATACAGTTGAAGTCGGAAGTTTACATACACCTTATCCAAATTTAAACTCAGTTTTTCACAATTCCTGACATTTAATCCTAGTTAGAATTCCTTGTCATAGGTCAGTTAGGATCATCACTTTATTTTAAGAATGTGAAATGTCAGAATAAAAGTAGAGAGAATGATTTATTTCAGGTTTTATTTATTTCATCATATTCCCAGTAGGTCAGAAGTTTACATACACTCAATTAGTATTTGGTAGAATTGCCTTTAAATTGTTTAACTTGGGTCAAACGTTTCGGATAGCCTTCCACAAGCTTCCCACAATAAGTTGGGTGAATTTTGGCCCATTCCTCCTGACGGAGCTGGTGTAACTGAGTCAGGTTGGTAGGCCTCCTTGCTCGCACACGCTTTTTCAGTTCTGCCCACAAATGTTCTATAGGATTGAGGTCAGGGCTTTGTGACGGCCACTCCAATACCTTGATTTTGTTGCCCTTAAGCCATTTTGCCACAACTTTGGAAGTATGCTTGGGGTCATTGTCCATTTGGAAGACCCATTTGCGACCAAGCTTTAACTTCCTGACTGATGTCTTGAGATGTTGCTTCAATATATCCATATAATTTTCCTTCCTCATGATGCCATCTATTTTGTGAAGTGCACCAGTCCCTCCTGCAGCAAAGCACTCCCACAGCATGATGCTGCCACCCCCGTGCTTCACAGTTAGGACGGTGTTCTTCGGCTTGCAATCACCCCCTTTTTCCTCCAAACATAACGATGGTCATTATGGCCAAACAGTTCTGTTTTTGTTTCATCAGACCAGAGGACATTTCTCCAAAAAGTACCATCATTGTCCCCATGTGCAGTTGCAAACCGTAACTGGCTTTTTTATAGCGATTTTGGAGCAGTGGCTTCTTCCTTGTTAAGTGGCCTTTCAGGTTATGTCGATATAGGACTCGTTTTACTATGGATAGAGACACATTTGTACCTGTTTCCTCCAGCGTCTTCACAAGGTCATTTGCTGTTGTTCTGGGATTGATTTGCACTTTTTGCACCAAAGTACGTTCATCTCTAGGAGACAGAACGCGTCTCCTTCCTGAGCGGTAAGACGGCTCAGGAGGTCTTGGCTGATTTCTTTTGATTTTCCCATGATGTCAAGCAAAGAGGCATTGAGTTTGAAGGTAGGCCTTGAAATACATCCACAGGCACACCACCAATTGACTCAGATGATGTCAATTAGCCTATCAGAAAGCCATGACATCATTTTCTGGAATTTTCCAAGCTGTTTAAAGGCACAGTCAACTTAGTGTATGTAAACTTCTGACCCACTGGAATTGTGATACAGTGAATTATAATTGAAATAATCTGTCTGGAAATAATTATTGGAAATATTACTTGTGTCATGCACAAAGTAGATGTCCTAACCGACTTGCCAAAACTATAGTTTGTTAAAATTAATTTGTGGAGTGGTTGAAAAACTAGTTTTAATGACTCCAACCTAAGTGTATTTAAACTTCCGACTTCAACTGTAGAAGCAAACCGGATGGACATCATGAAAATGATCGGAGAGGTTGAGGGTAGAGGAAGTTCAGGAGTAAAAACAAACAAAATATAATTATTAGTCCATAAAATGTATATAGTATGTGTATGCTGGAAGTAGAGGCCTAAGCATTGTTGTTCACTAGTTTACTCCAATTAGGGAAGGTGTGGTGTATGTATATCTGTATGTATGTATGTGTATGTACGTGTATATATATATATATATATATATATATATATATATATATATATATATATATATATATATATATACAGTGAGGGAAAAAAGTATTTGATCCCCTGCTGATTTTGTACGTTTGCCCACTGACAAACAAATGATCAGTCTATAATTTTAATGGTAGTTTATTTGAACAGTGAGAGACAGAATAACAACAAAAAAATCCAGAAAAACGCATGTCAAAAATGTTATAAATTGATTTGCATTTTAATGAGGGAAATAAGTATTTGACCCCTCTGCAAAACATGACTTAGTACTTGGTGGCAAAACCCTTGTTGACAATCACAGAGGTCAGACGTTTCTTGTAGTTAGCCACCAGGTTTGCACACATCTCAAGAGGGATTTTGTTCCACTCCTCTTTGCAGATCTTCTCCAAGTCATTAAGGTTTCGAGGCTGACATTTGACAACTCGAACCTTCAGCTCCCTCCACAGATTTTCTATGGGATTAAGGTCTGGAGACTGGCTAGGCCACTCCAGGACCTTAATGTGCTTCTTCTTGAGCCACTCCTTTGTTGCCTTGGCCGTGTGTTTTGGGTCATTGTCATGCTGGAATACCCATCCACGACCCATTTTCAATGCCCTGTCTGAGGGAAGGAGGTTCTCACCCAAGATTTGACGGTACATGGCCCCGTCCATAGTCCCTTTGATGCGGTGAAGTTGTCCTGTCCCCTTAGCAGAAAAACACCCCCAAAGCATAATGTTTCCACCTCCATGTTTGATGGTGGGGATGGTGTTCTTGGGGTCATAGGCAGCATTCCTCCTCCTCCAAACACGGCGAGTTGAGTTGATGCCAAAGAGCTCCATTTTGGTCTC
Source organism: Coregonus lavaretus (assembly GCF_964263955.1). NCBI lineage: Eukaryota > Metazoa > Chordata > Actinopteri > Salmoniformes > Salmonidae > Coregonus > Coregonus lavaretus. The sequence continues at coordinate 9,822,368 of NC_140013.1, forward strand.
ATCTGACCACAACACTTTCACCCAGTTCTCCTCTGAGTCATTCAGATGTTCATTGGCAAACTTCAGACGGGCATGTATATGTGCTTTCTTGAACAGGGGGACCTTGCGGGCGCTGCAGGATTTCAGTCCTTCACGGCGTAGTGTGTTACCAATTGTTTTCTTGGTGACTATGGTCCCAGCTACCTTGAGATCATTGACAAGATCCTCCCGTGTAGTTCTGGGCTGATTCCTCACCGTTCTCATGATCATTGCAACTCCACGAGGTGAGATCTTGCATGAAGCCCCAGGCCGAGGGAGATTGACAGTTATTTTGTGTTTCTTCCATTTGCGAATAATCGCACCAACTGTTGTCACCTTCTCACCGAGCTGCTTGGCGATGGTCTTGTAGCCCATTCCAACCTTGTGTAGGTCTACAATCTTGTCCCTGACATCCTTGGAGAGCTCTTTGGTCTTTGCCATGGTGGAGAGTTTGGAATCTGATTGATTGATTGCTTCTGTGGACAGGTGTCTTTTATACAGGTAACAAACTGAGATTAGGAGCACTCCCTTTAAGAGTGTGCTCCTAATCTCAGCTCGTTACCTGTATAAAAGACACTTGGGAGCCAGAAAACTTTCTGATTGAGAGGGGGTCAAATACTTATTTCCCTCATTAAAATGCAAATCAATTTATAACATATCTGACATGCGTTTTTCTGGATCTTTTTGTTGTTATTCTGTCTCTCACTGTTCAAATAAACCTACCATTAGAATTATAGACTGATCATTTCTTTGTCAGTGGGCAAACGTACAAAATCAGCAGGGGATCAAATAATGTTTTCCCTCACTGTATATATATATATATATATATATGTGTATATATATATATATATATATATATATATATATTTGCGAGAGAAAAAAAGATATGGGGGATTGGAAGTGATGCAGACAATTACATTGATGGAAGTTACAATCTATCTGCAATATTAAAGCTGATCTACACCCCACCCCACCCCCCCCCCACCCCCACCCCCCCAAAAAAAAAAAAAATATATATATATATATATATATATATATATATATATATACAACACTAACAGACCCCACAGGACAGCAACACAATTAGACCCAACCAAATCATGAGAAAACAAAAATATAATTTTTTAAAAACGGAGCAAACTAGATTGCTATTTGGCCCTAAACAGAGAGTACACACTGGCAGAATACCTGACCACTGTGACTGACCCAAAATTAAGGAAAGCTTTGACTATGTATAGACTCAGTGAGCATTGCTATCGAGAAAGGTCGCCGTAGGCAGAACTGGCTCTCAAGAGAAGACAGGCTATGTGCACACTGCCCACAAAAGGAGGTGGAAACTGAGCTGCACTTCCTAACCTCCTGCCAAATGTATGACCATATTAGAGATGCATATTTCCCTCAGATTACACAGACCCACAAAGAATTCGAAAACAAATCCTATTTTGATAAGCTCCCATATCTATTGGGTGAAATACCACAGTGTGCAATCACAGCAGCAATATGTGTGACCTGTTGCCACAAGAAAAGGGCAACCATTGAAGAACAAACACCATTGTAAATACAACCCATATTTGTGTTTATTTATTTTCCCTTTTTTACTTTAACTATTTGCACATCGTTACAACACTGTATATAGACATAATATGATATTTGAAATGTCTTTACTCTTTTGGAAGTTGTGTGAGTGTAATATTTACTGTTCACTTTTTATTGTTTATTTCACTTGCTTTGGCAATGTAAACATATGTTTCCAATGCCAATAAAGCCCATTGAACTGAGAGAGCGAGAGCGAGAGAGAGAGAGAGAAAAAGAGAGATCTACCACCACTGTCTCTGTCACCAGGAGAGGATCAGACCCTTTTCCCCCTAGACTGCGGCACAAGCAGCCATGCTATGAATGGAAGTATGTGTGCATTATAATTGGGGCATCTCCATACTGTAGTATAGCAACCCTCTGAAAATAATTATCTTGTCGGATATATTAGCATTAGCATTGCTTTGTATGGAAGAAAACAATTATCCAAATCAATCAGCCAGCTTCTTAGATAAGCTTTGTGGTGGTCTTGGTGTGCTGTCATCATCTCATTTTGAACAAGACCTATGTGTAAGACACTGTCAAAAACTGGTAGGTGTGTGGCCTGGGGTGGTCTAGTGGTTACTGCTGTTGCCTTCTAATCACACAGATATGCCAGGTCTGGCGTGGGTTTGAATCTGGCCCATGCCCTTCTAGCACACCATCTTATTTTCCTGTGTCTCTGCACTGTCTAAAAGGAACTGGTAGGCGCAACCACGTAGCCAGATGTGATATTCATATCTACAGAATTGTACCCCCCTGGGTCAGATAAGACATATGGATACTTTCCAGGTATTCTTAGCTCAGGTGAGAGGTTTGTGAACTGATTCCTGTATCCTGTCTCTTCCAGATTCGCACATCACCCATGCTCGTCCTCTGAGGTGGAGGGAGGGAGAAAGGAGAGGTGAGTTTGGGGACAGAGAGCTAGACATTTGAATTCTATATTAAAGTTCTACATAGAGATGGGGAAATGATGACGTTACACAAGTCTGCTTTAAAGGGGAAATGAGAAGGGAAGAGGGGACAAGTATAACACAAATAGTGTTTTTTCACTGAACTTTCCTGAAATGTCATAATGTGTTACCAACATTCTGATAAATGTAATTATATTTCTATTGCATTAGATTGTCTAGTAGACTGCAGGTTGTGTCACTACTTACTGACGTTTACTCTAATTTTCTCCTGCAGGTAAAGTCCCCCTGGTTCAAGGAAGTTGGAAAAACAAACTCACAAAATAATAAATATGAATCCAAGAACAGCATTGGGAGTAGAGATGGGTGGATGCCATGGAATCGCTGTGTTCCGTCACTTATGCAATTCTATCCGGAACTGGGATGTAATCCAGCCCTGTGGAGTGGAGGGAAATGCATTCCAAAACCTGGGGCTTCTTTCAATGCGTGAGGAATGAGTTGACAACCCAGACGCCTCAAATTCCTTTCGGAATACTTTTTGGGATTCTCATTGGAATTGCTTATTACAGAGGAACACCCTTGGATGGTTTTGATGACATGTTGTGGGTTTCATAATAAAGCTCCGTTCCCCTTAACGATAGGTCATATGTCAAAGGAATACAATAAGAGAAGGCGATACAGTGTTTGTTTTCCTCCCTGAGGGCATTGGAAGTGTTAGCACACATCGATGTCATGTCGATGCACCAATATCAAACTGTTGTTCAGTGATCTCTAGGGCACATTATAATCTTTATAATCCTCTCTCGCTCTCTTTCTCTCTCTCTCTTTCTCCCTCCCCCTCTCTCTCTCTCGCTCTCTCTCTCTCCGTCTATATGGACAACTGAATAGTATACTCAACAATTATGACGTCAAATACATCCATTTTGGATGACGGTGGAAAAAATATGATTATTTGGCCATGGTTATCCCAACGTGGAATAAAAACATGGGCTCTCAAGATGAGGTCAAAAGGAGCACCTGGTTTGGTTTGATTACATGAACTTACAGCACAAGTAATGCATTGTAGTTTGATGGTGAAATGTTGAGTTAAGTTTCATTCTGACACAAACTTTACAGACAAGAAACTTACCCTATTGTATACCACTTGCGAATTGAAAAGATGGACACACGGATCAAATACTATTTTATCCCTTACTGTTGACTGTGTATGTATTTGTATGTGAGATACACCTTCAATCTTCTCTGATTTGATACCCATATTTCCTTTGAATTATGAAACAACAATAAGAAAAAAACGTATGATGGAATTTTATGCTTTCATAGGTACAATATGTGGATTTATAAAGAAATAAAAGTATTTTTCTTGAAGATGTGCAGCAACATTATTCACGCAATTTCTGAAAATAATCATACTCATAGACTAATAATTGCATAATTAAGTGTCAAACTTATTTTACTTTAAGAAAATGTGTTAGAAGAGTTTTCAACCAAACTGACCTTATGGAAATGTATTAACAGTAACAGAAGTATGGTTTTACCACTAAGGGTCGCCAGAGTCTTTCTTAGTGACTTTAACTAGTCCCCTTCAACTCAAACATAGATTAGTCTGGGAAAGACATTAGAGAAGCAGGCTTCACTATCTTGGTTGATTTCATTGTTGGCTGTACAGGGGTATTTCTCAGCAGTTTGGGCAGCTGCAGAAAAAATTAAGAGACCACTGCACAATTATCAGTTTCTCTGGTTTTACTATTTATAGGGATGTGTTTGGGTAAAAATAACATTTTTGTTTTATTCTATAAACTACAACACCCTGTCGTTCTCCGCCAACATCAAGGCGGTGACCCGATCCTGCAGGTTCATGCTCTACAACATTCGGAGAGTACGACACTGCCTTACACAGGAAGCGGCACAGGTCCTAATCCAGGCACTTGTCATCTCCCGTCTGGATTACTGCAACTCGCTGTTGGCTGGGCTCCCTGCCTGTGCCATTAAACCCCTACAACTCATCCAGAATGCCGCAGCCCGTCTGGTGTTCAACCTTCCCAAGTTCTCTCACGTCACCCCCCTCCTCCGCACACTCCACTGGCTTCCAGTTGAAGCTCGCATCCGTTACAAGACCATGGTGCTTGCCTATGGAGCAGTGAGGGGAACGGCACCTCCGTACCTTCAGGCTCTGATCAGTCCCTACACCCAGGCGAGGGCATTGCGTTCATCCACCTCTGGCCTGCTGGCTCCCCTTCCTCTGCGGAAGCATAGTTCCCGCTCAGCCCAGTCAAAGCTGTTCGCTGCTCTGGCACCCCAATGGTGGAACAAGCTCCCTCACGACGCCAGGACAGCGGAGTCACTCACCACCTTCCGGAGACATTTGAAACCCCACCTCTTTAAGGAACACCTGGGATAGGATAAAGTAATCCTTCTACCCCCCCCCCCCCCCAAAAAAAAAAAAAAAAGTATAATTGTAAAGTGGTTATCCCACTGGCTATAGGGTGAATGCACCAATTTGTAGTCGCTCTGGATAAGAGCGTCTGCTAAATGACGTAAATGTGCCCTTGAGCAAGGCACTTAACCCTAATTGCTCCTGTAAGTCGCTCTGGATAAGAGCGTCTGCTAAATGACTAAAATGTAAATGTAAAAATGTACTGACAACATTTCTCCCGAATTCCAAATAAAAATATGGTCAAAATAACAAAAAAGATGCAGTGTTGTCGGACCTCGAATAATGCAAAGAAAATAAGTTCATTTTCATTTTTAAACAACACAATACTAATGTTTTAACTTAGGAAGAGTTCAGAAATCAATATTTGGTGGAATAACCCTGATTTTCAATCACAGCTTTCATGCGTCTTGGCATGCTCTCCACCAGTCTTTCACATTGATGTTGGGTGACTTTATGCCACTCCTGGCGCACAAATTCAAGCAGCTCGGCTTTGTTTGATGGCTTGTTACCATCCATTTTCCTCTTGATCACATTCCAGAAGTTTTCAATGGGGTTCAGGTCTGGAGATTGGGCTGGCTATGACAGGGTCTTGATCTGGTGGTCCTCCATCCACACCTTGATTGACCTGGCTGTGTGGCATGGCGCATTGTCCTGCTGGAAAAACCTTCCACGACAAAGTTCTTCCAGGACAACCTTGTACGTGGTTTGATTCATGCGTCCTTCACAAAGACAAATCTGCCCGATTCCAGCCTTGCTGAAGCACCCCCAGATCATCACCGATCCTCCACCAAATTTCACAGTGTGTGCGAGACACTGTGGCTTGTAGGCCTCTCCGGGTCTCCGTCTAACCATTAGATGACCAGGTGTTGGGCAAAGCATCAGAGAAGATGACCTTACTCCAGTCCTCTATGGTCCAATCCTTATGGTCTTTTGCAAACCTCAGCCTGGCTCTTCTTTGCTTCTCTTTGATGAAGGGATTTTTTCTAGCTTTGCACAACATCAGCCCTGCACCGAGGAGCCTGTTTCAAACCGTCCTCGCTGTGCACTTCACCCCAGCTGCCGTTTGCCATTCTTCTTGATGTCACTTGATGTCATCCTACGGTTGTTGAGTGACATTCGAATGAGTTGGCGGTCATCCCAGTCAGTAGAGAGTCGTTTTGACCCTCTGCCGGTCTGTAGCTTTGTTGTCCCCAATGTCTGCTGCTTGACCTTGTTCTTATGAACCGCCATCTTTGAAATTTTAAGGATGGAAGCAACCTGACGCTCACTGTATCCCTCTGCCAGTAAAGCCAGAATTGAACCCTTCTTTTCCTCACTCAAAACTTTCCTTTTCAACTCTTTTGGCATGGTCAATAGTTATTCTTTGATTGATATTACTTTTGAGGTACTGTTTTTGAGGTACTGTTTTTGCCATCCAGCTCGTCCTATTGCAAGAGGATAGTGATGACCACAGCAGTGGTTTTTATACTTTTCCTCGTTAAATAAGATTTGGTTCATGTGATCACCTAATCAGTATCTAATTCAGTAGAATGAGGTGTGCCTGTGTTGGAATTCAACAGACACTGGAATGGAATGGCTGCCATACATGTAGAGATGCTGATTTAAGAAAAATGTGCAGTGGTCTCTTAATTTTTTCCACAGCTGTATATGCAGTAACACTACTTGACCCCTTTGCCATGAAGTTGACCTTACTTACACTGTCCATGTGAATTAAATACATGCTGTAGTATGCTCCTAAATATGCTCCTTTTGCCATAGCCTGACACAGTTTTGTCTAAAACATGGGTTGTGAAATGTTAACAACGGAGTAAGTAACAGGTCTATTTATGCTAGTGGTTATATCATAGCCAGACCCCCTAATCTCTGAGACCCTTGTACTTTCCACAGGCTCTGTTGACATGTGATTAACTGTAGGTCGTACTTCTGCTTTCCAGACTGTGGTCAGACAGTCCATCTATGCCATTGTTTAAATCTGCTGTGTCATTGTGCTAGGCAAATGTCCATGGACAAACCATATATATATACAATATGTATTTTAGTAAAGCAAAAAGCATCAGCAGGTTTGACAACATTCATTGAGATTCATGTGTAACTGCTTATTATCATATGTTTTACAAAAGTGAGCCCAAAAGCAGCTTTGCAAGGTAACCAGTGAAGTGGTTCCACTCTCACATGTGGTTGTCAGCTTTGCCTACATTATGGTAAACCTTTACTATTATTGATGTGTCATTTATCGATTTTTATGCTTTTACAGCAGATTCATGCGAATGCTGATTTACACAAAGAATATCTGCTTGTCTAAGAGAATGTGTGAATGGATTTAGAGCTCGTCAAAAAGGCTGAGATTGCCCCTCCCTACAAAACACTGCACATCACCTCCATGTGATTAGATTCGGGAGAAAGTTCTAGATCCCTTTTCTAACTTTGATTTTCACTTTCCTTTCATTTTAAAACTACCTTTAACTATTACTAGGCCTACCTTTTTGATGTTTTCCTTTTGAAGAGTCCCTGTTGAATTACCAATTCTAGCTCAAATGAAATCACACGAGTGCTCCTGGTGCTTTTCTATCTTCAATGTTATTGATTTCAACTACTTTTGCCAGATGTGGTGCTTATCAATATCCTCCAAAGCAAATAAAACATTCACCCCTAGCACGTTTACACCTGGTGCTAACATGTGTCCGATGTCCTGATCTTGTCCACATTCTGATTGTACCCACAGGAATAGACGATTAAAAGACACATCTTGATCTGATTGTAATCAGATCTTATAAGTGTGAACAGACAAGATAAGGACAAGATCAGGACAATATCAGGATGAAGGACGCATGTTAGCGGTAGGTATAAACGGGGTTTAAGATCCAAAAGAAAAACATATAACATGAGGTAAGAACAATAGCCTACATCTGGATTCCTCTACTTTAATCATGGTATGTTTGTGAGTCTTACAAAATGGAGGAGCAATGATTTAGCATTTTTGCTAGATGGAATGAAATCTAACATCATTGGTCCTTCATGCTCCAAACAGGCAGTGCAGAATACTAAACACCCAGGCAGACAGACCTCTTGGGCCTCTGCTGGTCCCACAGATAATGTCAAAATTCCCCCAATTGCTCAGGCAGACAGCTTACGTTCGCGGGAAAAGTAATGCATTTGATATGTAATTCTGCCCAAACCTGTGACTGTTGTGAGATTCAATAACCTCTATGGGTTTTTTAGGACTAGTCTTTAAGTGAGTGAATACAAACCTCATGTTGTATTAACTGTCACCCAAAACTCACTGATAGTATAAACTTGCATTGTACTGAAGTCAAATGCACTGTGGAACTTTTTCTGGTGATTTGAGCCATGGAACTAAATGTTTAAGCAAAATCTTGAGACAGTAGTATGTGAGGTGCTTTTTGGGGGGTGTTATTGAAGTCTATTTTGACTGCAAGGGATTTCCCCAGCGTCTGTGTGTATCAGCCAGTTGAAAACAAAAGCCAAAGACAGAAAGAGGTTTGTTTAATGACAAAGCTCTGATTCTTTTTTTTGTTTTAAGTACATTTGAAGGTGTTCTTTTGTAGTACTTTCATTGGTAAGCTGTAATAACAAGATCTAGCTGACCACAGAAATCCCAGTTACCTTGCACTCAATCTTCTTCTCTCTGAGTTTATTATGACACGAGAGTAAACAATGAAGTGTAACATCCAGGAAACAGTCATAAAAAACACTTCCTGTTCCTAGCGGATGAAAGCGGTGGTGATGTTGCTGAGGTGACATTCTGGGAGGACTAGCAGGGATATCTCCTATGGATGAAAGGCCAGCGCTGTCAGACATGGAGACTTAACCGCCGCCACTGGAATACCAGAGAACAAAGCTACAATGTTGGCATTTGGTACATCCACCGATTCCAGTGGTCTAAGGCACTGTATCGCAGTGCTAGCTGTGCCACTAGAGATCATGGTTTGAGTCCAGGCTCTGTCGCAGCCGGCCGCGACCGTGAGACCCATGGGCGGCGCACAATTGGTCCAGCGTCGTCCAAGGTAGGGGAGGGTTTGGCCGGCAGGGATGTGGGTTCGTTTCCCACGAGGGGCCAGTATAAAAAATAAAATAAAAACATGTATGCATTCACTAACTGTGAGTCGCTCTGGATAAGAGTGTCTGCTAAATGACTAAAATGTAAATCTGGGAAAAGGGCCCGAAGTGGAGCTGTCGCTCAACATTGCTGGGTGCCAATATAGTTTCCTCTGTCTGCATGTTTTTTCAGTCTCCTCACCTAGATCCATCCAGTATGCATGTTAGTGAATGTGTGGGTATGTGGACAATGGACATGCAATGTGAGAGTCCATGTATGAATACATGCATGCACTCATTTGTCTACATGCTGAGCATGAATATTTGTCAGAGTATCTGTGTATCTGGGGGTGTTGAAATAGGCCCCCTTTGATCCCATCCACTCCAAATCCCAGCGGCTAGTTTACGAGCTCAAGGGTCCTTTCACGCCAGCCAACATCTGTTGGCTTCTCCACAGACCCAGGAAGGACGTTAGTGGCAATAATGGCACGGGTTGGGGCTGTATGGGACAGGGTGAGAGGTGGTGGGGGAGGGTGCTGGGAAGGCAGGCTGGTGGTGTCCCATCACACTTCATTATGCCCACCCTGCTTCACTCCACTTCAAGGGGAACTTCATCCCCAAAGCGAGACCCCTACCTGGCCCGGGACAAAAGAGAGATTAGGGCGCCCTCCTCTACCAGCAGCACAGGCTCCGGCACAGCATTTGTTTTGCCTAGCTCTTTCACATGTTCATTGGGGTGTGAAGTTTTCCCAATTTTGAACTGGGCTGGAATTTTTCTGTTTTGTCTTCTGTTGGTGACCCATTTTCACCGACACATCTACCCATAGAAATAGAATGAATAAAACGGACGTCCCCGTTCGAGTCAATGATGGCATAATGGGTGGACTGGCAGCCATTTGAGTGTACCCATAGGTTGAAGATGACAAAGGTTAAGACAACGGGATTCTAATATCCCATAACTCTTTGCAACAATGGCTATGCTAGTTAGCAACAGCACTGGTAGCTAGCAATGGCGCTGGTCCCAGATTTGTGAAGACGTTGCCTTAACCTGTATATTTTTGACCCAGACTCATGGCAAGAAGTAAAAGCAGGAAGTGTACCCTTCAATATGTGCTGTGATTTGTTGAGTCAACTCAACTGACATTACAACTAATATATTCCATTGCATGAGCCACAAAAGTTAGCATCATTTGAATGAAAATTCTTCATTACCATGGTGTCATTTGATATAACATTCCAAATTACCATGAAAATTATTGCATCACATGAGTTTACCAGTCAAATTGCCAGTGATAGAGCTTCCAAGCCCGTTCTATATTTCTATGCATCTACCCTCCTATTATAACTTCCTCTGCTTTGTGGAACATAGGAATTGAAATTGCGAAAGCTAAAATCATGACATAGTTCTGTCTGGGTTGTAGACCTACTAATGTACAGTTGAAGTCGGAAGTTTACATACACTTAGGTTGGAGTCATTAAAACTCATTTTTTAACCACTCCACAAATTTCTTGTTAACAAACTATCGTTTTGGCAAGTCGGTTAGGACATCTGCTTTGTGCATGACACAAGTTATTCTTTCAACAATTGTTTACAGACAGATTGTTTCACTTATAATTCACTGTATCACAATTCCAGTGGGTCAGAAGTTTACATACACTAAGTTGACTGTGCCTTTAAACAGCTTGGAAAATTCCAGAAAATTATGTCATGGCTTTAGAAGCTTCTAATAGGCTAATTGACATAATTTGAGTCAATTGGAGGTGTACCTGTGGATGTATTTCAAGGCCTACCTTCAAACTCAGTGCCTTTTTGCTTGACATCATGGGAAAATCAAAAGAAATCAGCCAAGACCTCAGAAAAAAAATTGTAGACCTCCACAAGTCTGGTTCATCCTTGGGAACAATTTCCAAACACCTGAAGGTACCACGTTCATTTGTACAAACAATAGTACGCAAGTATAAACACCATGGGACCACGCAGCCGTCATACCGCTCTGGAAGGAGACGCGTTCTGTCTCCTAGAGATGAACGTACTTTGGTGCGAAAAGTGCAAATCAATCCCAGCAAAGGACCTTGTGAAGATGCTGGAGGAAACAGGTACAAAAGTATCTATATCCAGAGTAAAACAAGTCCTATATCGACATAACCTGAAAGGCCGCTCAGCAAGGAAGAAGCCACTACTCCAAGACCTCCATAAAAAAACAGACTACAGTTTGCAACTGCACATGGGGACAAAGATGGTACTTTTTGGAGAAATGTCCTCTGGTCTGATGAAACAAAAACAGAACTGTTTGGCTATAATGACCATCGTTGTGTTTGCAAGCCAAAGAACACCATCCCAACCCTGAAGCACGGGGGTGGCAGCATCATGCTGTGGGAGTGCTTTGCTGAAGGAGGGACTGGTGCACTTCACAAAATAGATGGCATCCTGAGGAAGGAAAATTATATGGATATATTGAAGCAACATCTCAAGACATCAGTCAGGAAGTTAAAGCTTGGTCGTAAATGGGTCTTCCAAATGGACAATGACCCCAAGCATACTTCCAAAGTTATGGCAAAATGGCTTAACCTCTTAAGGCCCAAGCTGTTTTTTTACATGCATTTTTTATTTCTCTTTGCTATTTGGGCTTATTGGAACCTAATTAGAATAAAAACTAAGTATCATCTTTTGATATGATGTACTTTTAGAGAAAAATGATGTCCACATATGTGGATTCATGGTCCGAATTTCCATAAAACACAATAAAGTCACCTTTGTGTAATAGAATGAAAAACTCTTCATTTCTGCCTTGAACACAGCAGTTTTTTTCCTGACTGTTTTTTAATGTATTAATAACACATACACATATTTTTTGAACATGTTTTGACTATCGGAGAGTAAAAATAATATGGAAACATTGCATTTTTGCCCATTTTGGACAGTTAAAAATAGTGTTTGGAACATTTGATATGCTGCAAAATAGTTGCAGGATGACATTGTATGTCTGTAACAAAATATAAAACATTCAAAGCATTTTAAATAGTCACTCTTGCATTAGGCTAACATTTTCAACACAACTAATTTAAGTATGTATGTATGTATTTAGTGATTTAATTGTTATTTATTTCATTGGGACCATGTACAGCTTTTTAGCTGCATCAGAGCTAGCTTTTTTCCCATTTTACGTGTGTGCATGTTTACAAGCATATTAGCTGTTTCGAGGAGCCTCAGTCCATAAGTACACTTACGTGTACTTCATGTTTAGCGACCTACAAAGTTGCTAGTTTTACACTTTTTTTTTCAAATTTGCATGTCATGACAAATATACAAGGCTTTTATAAATATCTAAATCAGAATAAGCCATGAAATATGACAGAACTTCTACACAATTGTGGACATAAGAGCTAAAAAGTGCTGTCCACGTATGTGACCACTAAGCCCTAGGAGGTTAAGGACTACAAAGTCAAGGTATTGGAGTGGCCATCACAAAGCACTGACCTCAATCCTATAGAACATTTGTGGGCAGAACTGAAAAATGTGTGCGAGCAAGGAGGCCTACAATCCTGACTCATTTACACCAGCTCTGTCAGGAGGAATGGGCCAAAATGTACCCAACTTATTGTGGGAAGCTTGTGGATGGCTACCCGAAACGTTTGACCCAAGTTAAACAATTTAAAGGCAATGCTACCAAATACTAATTGAGTGTATCTAAACTTCTGACCCACTGGGAATGTGATGAAAGAAATAAAAGCTGAAAGAAATCATTCTCTCTACAATTATTCTGACATATCACATTCTTAAAATAAAGTAGTGATCCTAACTGACCTAAGACAGGGAATGTTTACTAGGATTAAATGTCAGGAATTGTGAAAAACTGAGTTTAAATGTATTTGGCTAAGGTGTATGTAAACTTCCGACTTCAACTGTATATGTGATAATACTTCAAGTCCTGTCCAAACATACTGTATTGACTTCATTCATTTCATGAGTTGATGAAATAATGAAATAAAACAATAATCAACCATTGGAAATACATCAAAAGAAAAGCAAAGAGGAGTATAAGAATCCACTTGACACTCGAACCAATTGGTAAACAACGCTAGAGGCATTACTCTGCCTCCCTTGGAGATCTAAGACACATTATACAGGAAAGCAACTACAAATGCTCCAAAAACGTTCAGCATTCTTCTCTGGGAGTTATTTTGGATACCACAGGAGGCACACAAACACTACGGCCGTTGCTACATTCCTATTATGCCACAAGCAGACTGAGGCACAATTAAGAGTGACTTGTGTAAGCTAATTGGTCATTAATTTCAGTGTGTTTTAGAAACGGGACACAAGTGTACATGTTTTGCTATTGTGACATGCGATATGCCCAGGGGGAATGACAGGAAGCTGAAATAACATCCACATCTCTGGGGGTATGGGCATTGTCTCTGAGGAGTTCTATCCACAAGGGTTTGACTTCTGAGACCTTATCACGAAGAGGGAAAACGCTGGCAATTCTGTACCTCCAAATCTTTCAATTTTCAGCATGTTTCTCAATTGTTGTAGAAAAACTAGTTAATAACAGCACGTTGTTGAAACATGTTAGTTCACAAAGACAGCATGAAACAAAGCAAAGTCAAAAAAGAGACAATAAAAAAATGCAGTCCATAAAACAGTCAAAAACAACAACAAAGTAGAAAAAATAACAAACGAATCATCATTAGTAATCAAAGAAAATAGATAAAAAGTTGCTCTCTGTCTGTGAGCACAAGACAAAAGAAGTGGGACATAGACAGGCCCAGTGTGCGAGCGTTGTCGCTAGGCTCCTTGGTGTTGTCGATGGAGCCGGCCTCAAACACCATTGGGATGATGGATGCTAAGGCCCCGGGTTCCGGGAGGCTGACCCCTCTGTTAGAAGGGCCATATGGGGGCCAACCGCCATCTGAAGAACACAAAGAATTGGACTACAGCCTGGCAACAAGACATATATATCCCATTCCCTAAATCAGTCTTTCCCAACCCTGGTCCTCGAGTACCCCCAACAGTACAATTTTTTTATTGTAACTCTGGACAAGCACGCCTGATTCAACTTGTCAACTAATCATCAAGCCCTCAATGAGCTGAATGAGGTGTCTTTGTCCAGGGCTATAAAACAAATGTGTACTGTTGGGGGTACTCGAGGACCAGGGTTGGGAAAAACTGATTTAGGGAATGGGATATATGTCTTGTTGCCAGTGAGGTGTCAACTTGCAAGGACTTTATGTCTCCAGTCAGCACCAGCAGCAGTATAGTGACCTAGAATTATCTACATTTGCATTGCCGAGTCAGAAAGGCAAGGCCTTCATAGGTCATTGTCCAGTCATACGGAAAAACGTACTCCCCTCCGGCTCCCCACCTAGCCTAACTCTCAGTGGAGTGACTCAGCAGCCTCCATTTGAAGAGTGTTCATCTGCAAGGCTGGCATTGACAGCCACTCCTCTGTAATTATCGTTAGCGGCTTGAAGAGAGGATGCCTGGACCTCAGGCTAATGGTAGCTAACGAGGAGAAACTCTGAAGGGCTCAAGTCAATCAAAGATGGATAGGTAGCTAGGTAGCCACAAATGAAACTCTCAATTGGCCCAATTTTGGGGTTTGTATGGAGCGCATGAAGGCAAAGAATAGTGTCTGTTTTCATAAATCTGTCATCTTGACATAAAGTTTGTGTGTACATGCATGAGTGCGTGGAGGCCTAATCTTGATATAAGATTATGTGTAATCTTGAAATCAAAAGGATCTACTTTTTCAATTAGCGTGTAAACAAGATACATTAGTAAGGGCTCTATTAAATATGTATCGAAGAAGTTCAGCGTTACAGCATGTTTGGAATGTAAAGGCAATGTTCCCGCATTAGCAGACTGCATTCACGGTAAACGCTGTATATGTCGGCTCAATCAGAAATTACCTTTACATTTCAATCGCGCAATCTATAACGCTTCAGCGATACAGATTAAATAGAGCAATAAATGGAGGTAATAATACCATGGTAACGGTCACCCCTACTGGTAAAATTCTATAATTGAAGGGTTTCGTTCAAAATGCTACGTCCACGCATTTCTTTCAGATGTTTTTTAAACAATATAAGCCAACATTTCTGAAAATTGATATATAGAGTTTTTGGAATTAAACTCTTCAATTAAATACTACTTTGTTAAATTGTAAAATACAATTTAAAAAAATGCTTATTTCACTTTGAATGCAGTTATTCTGTGTCCCAGACGAACCTCATAATGCAGACTGCTAATGAAACAATGAGGCCTCTTCGTAGCTTTCGAGTTCTTCTTCAGCACCATGAAAGGGGACCACTTTTGACTCGCAGGCATCCTGTCTGTGTGTGAAAATACATTTTTAATGAATTGTATAACCATCCAGCAGCGTGCCGATCCCCTCTCTCTGCATTCAGCCCACAGCCAGAGAGACAGCAGAGAGAGATCAAGCCTGCTTTCAAGTCAAATGAGGTGGGAAGCCTTGCCAGCCCTGGCCCTGGCCCAAGTCATTCCTGTTGTGTCCTCAGCAGATACCAGGCACGTCAACACATTGAGACACAAGAGGACGCAAGGGGATTTAACTCTCAGCAGATGCACTCGGAAGACAATGGTGTATGTGCAAGAGAGAGAGACTACAGGGGAGAGTGGAGAGGGACACTGGAAGAGAGAGAGAGAGGGTGGTTGGTTGAGAGTGGGTGACAGGGAGACAGTGAGAAGGAGAGAGACGACGAGATAGGGACTGGAGGAGAGAGAGGGGGAGAGGGAGAGAGAGTGAAAGAGAGTGAAAGAGAGGTGGGGGTGAGAGGGAAATAGTTGGAGAGGGATAGAGAGGGAGAGAAGGGGTAAGACAGAGTAGAAGTAATAATGATTCTATAAACATAATATATACATATATACACTACCAGTCAAAGGTTTTAGAACATCTACTCATTCAAGGGTTTTTCTTCATTTTTACTATTTTCTACATTGTAGAATAATAGTGAAGACATCAAAACTATGAAATAACACATATGGAATCATGTAGTAACCAAAAAAGTGTTAAACAAATCAAAATATATTTTATATAGCCACCCTTTGCCTTGATGACAGCTTTGCACACTCTTGGCATTCTCTCAAGCAGCTTCACCTGGAATGCTTTTCCAACAGACACATTAGAAGTAGAGAGTTGGATGTGAAACAGAAGGGTGAGAAGCTGGGCAATGAGATGAAGCAGAGAGACGAGCAGTTGGCAGGGGCTGGGGGGTTAAAACGGTGGTTAGGGGATTATTCTATTTATTGATGACCCTTTCTAATCCCTGATGTTGGGCCATGGCATAAGAATGTGGTGCTCCAGGCTGACTAAATACATCTGTTCCTCTAACTGACTCCAGCCCATTGGGCCCACTGCTGCCTGTGGTGGGCTGTGTGTGTATGTGTAGGGGGGTCTGGTTGAAGGAAAATAAATTATGGACAGAGGAGCCCACATGAAAAAAGAATACAGTTTACTGTAGAATTTTGTAGTATGCTGTAGAATACTATACTACACACTGTACTATCCCTTGATCATGTGTAGTGCTTACTATAGAATTTTGTAGTATACTGGAGAATACTATACTACACTAGGGTTGGGTGATATATCGAATACATTTGATTAATTAGAATATATGTTTTAGTGCGAAATTCCAAATGCCTGTAATGCCTGTATTTTTTTTTAATGAGTGTTTATATCTGCTTGTTCTCATGTTGTCTTTTTGGTCTCCTCTCCTTTGCTCCTTCTGTGCTGTGTGCAATTTCCAAGGGGCCAGGGAAGCATGCTTTCCACTGGGCTCATAGGACACTTTTGGTACTGCAGTTTAGCTGAAGTTGAGGCCAAAAGGACAATTCCCATAGATGGCCCCATAGAGAAGTAAACATTTCCTAAAAAGACAAGTTTAGTCTGACAAAAAGCAGTTTCAACTCACTATTTGCATTTGAGCTTTGGTCAAACAGAATCGGTCATATGGACACCGAAACACATTGAGACATTATTTAAGCAATAAGGCGGTGTGATATATATATATATATCTTTTTTTAGTCATTTAGCAGACGCTCTTATCCAGAGCGACTTACAGGAGAAATTAGGGTTAAGTACCTTGCTCAAGGGCACATCGACAGATTTTTCACCTAGTCGGCTCGGGGATTAGAATCAGCGACCTTTCGGTTACTGGCACAACGCTCTTAACCACTAAGCTACCTGCTTAGTTGCCAATATACCACAGCTAAGCCCTTAGCCGTGGTATATTGGCCATATACCACAAACCCCCAAGGTGCCTTATTGCTATTATAAACTGGTTACCAACGTAATTAGAGCAGTAAAAATGTATGTTTTGTCATACCCGAGGTATACAGTCTGATATACCACGGCTGTCAGCCAATCAGCTTTCAGGGCTCGAACCACCCAGTTTATAATTGACTTTATACGATGGCATTGTTGAATACTCGTTTCTGATTGGCTTGAAGGGCATTCTAGAGCATGCATTATTTCCATATAACGCACGGTATATCAGCACGATAGAATTCAATGGCTATAGCTCATTCTTACAGTGCATGTTCCATTTTTGAGCTGATTTTGAAAGCAAGTCGAATTGAAATCATTATTGGCATTGTTGAATTCGATTTTCATTGACAATCACAATGTTTGTAAACAAAGACGTTCTGGTAGTTCCAGGTTGCGAGCATCGGAAAGCTGGACTCGAGAACACATTCAAAACCATTTGCAGACCACTTCCGGACTAGCTAGATTATCTAATGAATAATTAATATACACCAGTTTTCTAACATTTCTATAAAATCATCAACACT